>NC_080041.1:93488310-93788310 GCF_012489685.1 Lotus japonicus | reverse complement strand
GTTGTGATCCAATGTAATTATCTAAATGAGAAGATTGTTCTCAATTTTATTGTGTTTCAATATTTTTTTTAAAATATCAATTATTAATTTGAGTAATATTAATTATTTAGATCTAGAGAACTCTAATTCTATTCAATGAAATGTCTCACCTCCATTATTATTTAATTTATTATATTTTATAATTAAACATATTTTATTTTTATATTTATTAAAACTATAATAATTATATATAATTTTAAAAATATTATAAATCAACATGTGCAACGCACGAATATAATTTCTAGTAAATAGTATTACAAACGTTTGTGTATTAAATTGCTCATTTTGAGTTCTTTGTGTGTAATTAATATTACTATTAATTAATTTTAAATTTTAATATCATTTAGTAAATTTGACAAACTTACTTCTGTTTTAACATTTTACTAGTACTTTTACCCGTGCGATGCACGAGAGATTTTAATTCTTATTTATTGTACGAAAATTTTAAATTTGTGTTATGTTTATTTAAAAATAATTTATGAATTAAAAATACAAAAATAATTTGATTATAAAAAAACACGAATTTTTAATTGTTTTCAATGAAGAATGTGTTTGCTTTTATTTTGTAGAAGAACAACTATTTTATTTATTCTTGGCCTTTGTGTTTAATGTTGCACTATCTAATTTAGTTTCTTAGAGGAAAAAAATTCTTTTGTTTCCCTGCGTTGCACGGGGTATTCTTTATGTTTATTGAGTTAAAATTTAATAAAGTAATGTTATCTTTATTAGGTTTATAAAAACAAAGTTATGAATTAAAAAATTAAAATGAATTTTAGATGTAAGTTAACTTAAATGTTGTAGTGTTTTTTTGTGTGTCACATGTGTTTGTATTTGTTTTGTAGTAATGTGATAATTATACTAATTTATGTTTTTTGCGTTTATTTTAATGTTGAACTTTTTTTTTTATAGGAAAATGTTAGTTGTTAATTGTTAGTAAATTAGTTCTTTCATCAGGGTTCGCCTCTAGCCCTTCACCCTTCAATACCCTTCATTTTCCTTAGCTCACCAATGGCTCGTTTGGCACGTCGTATTAGGCATGATAGTATAAGCTTATACAACACATTATGAGTTTATCCATTGTTTGGTGATGACATTGTATTGTATAAGCTTATCCATCAAAGTCCCCTTATACGTCAAAATGACGTATTATTTAATCTATCATGTGAGTGTTGGATAAGGCATGATAAGGTTGTGACGTATAAGTCACCATCACCACCACCCTTTATTGCTGCCAACTTACACCACCATTGGCACCACCACCGCCACCACCCGATCACCGCCACCACCGCCCTACCGTCACCCCTGGTGTTGCCACCACCATTGGCACCACCACCGCCACCCTACCGCCACCACCACCGTAATCACCGCCACCACAACCCTATCGCCACCACCACCATAATCGCCGCCACCACTCTATTGCCACCTCCGACACCACAACCACCACCCTATCGCCACCACCACCACCATTGCCTCCACCCTCCACCGTCGCCGCCACCGCCTTACCACCACCACCACACCCTATCGTCGCCAACACCACAACCACCATCGCTGCCACCATCGCCACCACCCGATCACCACCACCGCCACCGCTTGTGTTACCGCCACCGCCACCACCACCACCACTGCCGCCGCCCTACCGCCACCACCGACACCACAACCACCACTCTATCGCCACCACCACCATAATCATCGTCACCACTCTATTGCCACCACCGCCACCACAACCACCACCCTATCGCCACCACCACCACCATTGCCTCCACCCTCCACTGTAGCCGCCACCGCCTTACCACCACCACCACCACCCTATCATCGTCACCACCACAACCACCATCGCTGCCACCACCACCACCAACCTATCTCCACTGTCACCACCGCTGCCACCAACACCAACCTACCACCATTGCCACCACCACCACCAACCTACCACTACTTCCATCACCACCGCCACCACTGTTATAATCACCTCCATATTTGATTTTTATTATATATCATTATTCAATACTTCATTAAACATAAAATTGCATTAATTTAAACGATATGGTAAATTATACAGAGTATGTCCAAACGCTGGATAGTATAAGAAAGTTATCAGGGCTTATACTATCAGGCCTAATACTATCAGGTCTTATACTATCAGGTCTTATACTATACGTCGCACCAAACGGGCCCCAAGTGAGCTACCCATCCCACCCCAATGTTGAACTATTTAATTTGGTCTTTTATATAACAATTTAATTTTTTATTTTAGTGAGATGAAATGTTATATGAGTTTAATGGATGTGCATTTTCAATGTTACCCAATTATTGTATGCCACGTGGGATAAATGATTATATTTTTCATTTATTTTAATTAAATTACAATTATAGTTTCTGATGCGAGAAAAAACAATTGAATGTTTGTGTAAAAAAATGTTTACACCAACGGTGTATCTTCCATTTTCTCATATTATATATGAGCTGATAAAAGAAATTGAATAAGTAATGATTATACTAATATTTTTTTGCAAATAAAATGATTACAACATTGAGAATGTAACTTGACATTTTGATTGACCCTCTGGCTTTCCCGAAATATAAGAAAAAAATAGAATAAGACAATAATTAGTATAATGGGATAAATATATTTGGATTTGTTTTATATTTATTAATTTAATTTTCTCATTCATTAACTACATGGATTAGGAAGGTTACAACTCTTTTTGTTGTAACAATTTTTTTATAGATTAATAATAATAATATTATTTATTATATTCTATAATCCTAATAAAATTATAATACATATTCTATGGATTTCCGTAACTGATATTAAACATTTTAATTAGTATGTAAATAATATTAACTAAACACCAATAAAATATCTTATGAAATTCATATCAAATTTAATTTTAAAATTTCAAAATTAATTGCTAAAGTATAATATTAATATTTATTTATGTATTGTATAAATTTGATAATAATTTTCGACGTCTTGTGAAATTCCGTAACCGATATTATAATCCTCAAGAAAATTTATCATGTCTTTTGGAATTTCTTAACTAATATTTTATTTTTATCTCATGTGTAAATAATATTAGCTAAACAGTTACCAAAAAACTAAGTGGAAGCGCTAGGGTTAGTAAATTTTTTATTGTTGCATGTGCATTGATTTATTAAATTCTCATCTTACCCTCAAAGTTGCAAAAACTTCACTTTTATATAGTTTATTGATAGATAGATGTTACAATAGAAAAATACTAAATTTTTATTAGGGTACGATGTACTATTCTTGTTTTCCGATGAAGCAAAAAGAGTATCTTTTATCTTCAAACATCAAAATAATTTAACCACTCTATCCTTATAATTAACCATAAACTAATACCATTTAACCAACTAATTAATCACTTATAAAAAATGATATAATTTACCGTTACCCTCTTAGAGTATGATAAAATCTGTCTTTCAATTTATAAAAAAACTAATCTCTCTTCAATAATAAAGTTGTATCTTTGTCTATTCACCATGAATAACGCAATTAATATTGAATATAATTGATACATTGTAATGCTGGCTAGACAAAAATTGAGAAAGCTTAAACTTTCTGATGCAATAACATGATGTTCATAGCATACCCTTAAATTAAGTATAGCAAACAACACTTGAAAACAACGTATCAAGAAAGTTGAGGAAAAAGAAAAGTCATTTACGACACTATTGTTGTCCTACTGCTTAGAATCATCCTTTTCTTCTTCTTCCTCTTCAAACTCTTCCCCCATCTTCGTTATCTTCAATAGGCGTTGTACCACTTGACTTAGGTCTTTCCCTTTCTCACTCTTGTCAATATATGCATTCAACAATAAAATCAACTTGTGTATTGAATGGCCACAAATAGAGAAGAAAAATAGTTAGACTTATAAGAGAGTTAGTGGAAAGTTAGTACTTGTAATTGTTGTAGTGGAAAGGGTTAGTGGAAAGTTTTTATTGGCATTGATGTCAAATTTAATGTTTAAACTGTCAACTTATTTAGGATTAATGTCTTGTATATATCCTAACTAACTAATCATGCCCTATGGAATTCCCTAACTGACATTAATTACTAATATGTAACCACTAAATTCCTCAATAACCACATATAAATGAAAAAGATGTCACATTTGACCTTATTAGAGAGCTCTTCCAAAATGAGGGCATTGAAACTTGTAAATGCATGAGTGGCAATTCTTGGCCATAAAAAATTAAAATGAATATCTTTTTAATAGAAAGTAGAAGAGATGTTTAGTAAATAATTAGGAGAGAATCAATTGAGATAAAAGTATGAGGAGAGAATAAAATGAATTATAATATTGAGGAACTTCTTGAGCCCGGGGATACTTCATTTTTGAAATCCACTGCACCCATATGAGGAATAAAATAAAGAAGATAGCAACCTAATGTGAAAAAAATTTAATTGAGGAATAAAGATTGTATCTTACTGGAGTGGAAGAGGAGAAATGAGAATAAAGAAGACAACAACCTAATGTGAAAAATAAATTGTAGAAAAATAAGTCTGATCTCTGAAGTCAAAATGCAGAAAGAAGGGAAAAAAAAAAAGAAAAAGGTTCTTACCACAGTTGGAGAGAACGATCTTGCTCTTTGTGGATTTCTTCCCTCTCGCTTCGTTTTCCACAAAACAAATGGTAGAAAAATTAGAAGAATGGTTCTTACCATAGTTGGAGAGAGCGAGCTTGCCCTTCACCGTTTTCTTCCTTTTCGCTTCGTTTTCTCGAGACGGATATGTTGGGAGACAAAACCTCTGCTTCCTCCCCGCAATCAACAGCAGAAAGTAAAATAAAATTGTGCTTACCTAAAGAGTCATTTTTAGGAGACAATGAAACAATAAAAAAGTACATAAAATGCAAGAAACTTACATATATTCAAGATAGTACATTGGAAGAATGGAAACAATAGAGGCAAAATCTGACAGAAGAACAAATTGAAACGAAATCAGTTACATGTAAAAGGAGAACAAAGGCTACAATGTATTAGATTAGATGAAAAGACAATCATTTGGTTGATTTAGTTGATAGTAAAACAATGAAAATTAAAAAGCACGAAACTTACATTAACTGAAGTAAATTAAAATGAGACGAATTTAACAGTTTATTGTTACCAATGGAAGTAAAGGAAGTTTACTTTAAAAATGGAATAGAAGATAAGAAAAGATCATAATAATGTTAATAATTCATAGAATAAGAACAAAACATGCATCAATGACAAAAGTACAGTAAAATGGGTAATTTCTACCGATTGAATTAGTGATAACAGTATGCATATTACGAATAAACACTGAATCTTATCGCAGTGGAAGATGAGGAAGGAGAATAATAAATGGAAAAATGAAGATCAGTTGAGAAGAATGTAGCTTGAGAACGAAATGTGAAGAAGAAATGATTATGAAATCAGAATAAATAAATCAAAAGGGAGATAAAAGGAGAAAAGTTGGCTCTTACCGGATGGACGATGATGATGGAGAAGAACATTAACGCCTAAGAATTAAAAATGATGAAGAAGAAGTGGTTGATGAAGAAGAATTTTTTCTAACCTGATGGAAGATCTTCTTGCGCAGAAATGGTGCTGTTGGAGAATCCAGAGGGAGAGATTTCTTGCATATAAATAGAGGTTAGGGAGATCAAGATAGGAAAGATGAAAAGATTTTGAAAGGAAATGGAAAGACTCAAAACTTAATAAAATTTATGGGAGAAAAATGAAGAGATTCTTGCTGATATTTGTAACCACAATCAAGAGTTACAAAAGTAACAAAAAAAAACCAAGAATATGAGAAGGTTACTCAAAGTGTTTCATAAGAAAATGATGCAAGGCTAGGATTAGAAGCAATCAACGGTCAAGATTGATTTCATAATTAATTACTCACAAATTTACATATATGCCCATGGAAAAATATTCACTCATGTGCATTGATTTATTGAATTCCCATCTTACCCTCAAAGTTGCAAAAACTTCACTTTTATATTTTATAGATAGATATTTTGAATTAAAGTACACCGTCGGTGTGAACTTTGTGTACATAGTCATCCAATTGAATTCTACCACATAATTAAATATATATTTGTTTTAATTAACATTTAAAATGAAAGTTATTATTTTCCCTACGTGGTATGTTGTGATTGGTTGTCGGTGTAAAACTGTTTTACACAGACAATGCATATCTATTAAACTCTTATATTTTTGTCTTAATTTATGATTGATAATTAAAATTCTAACTATTTTTAATTAATATTTAATAAATTATTTTTATAAGAAACTATGAAGTTTTAATAACATAAAATAGTTGTCATGAACATGCACTGTTGTTATTTTTTGTTGTCTACATTTTGTCAAAAACAACCTGGTGTCGAAGCAGATGTTGTAACATCGTGCATGTGACATTTGTCCCTGCGGGGCTTCTGTGTGTTGCATGTTTGTTATGGAAGTTTTGAATTGTTTTACGTGATCAACAAGTTAGGGTTGTTGAATAAGCTTCTATTTGCAATCTGGAATATATTATAGTGGAATCAAATCTGCTGAAGAGGATTTGATTTGTTTAAATTGTGAAAGTTGTTATTTTTTGTTCAAATCTTATTTGATAAGATTTGTTACTGGTTTAAAAGATTTGTTCCAAATCTGTTTTATGGATTCTACTTTTGTGCAAGCCCATTGAAGATCAAGACCAGAAGAACGTCTATTTAAGGAGGCTTAACCCTAGTTGTAAAGTGTGCGTTGGGCACCCAAGGATCGGGTTTTAGGGTTGTGTTTTGTGAGTACTTGTTATGTTATTTGTACACCACTCTACTGCCTTCATTGATCATCATATGTCATAGGATTGGTTTGTTTTTGTTGAGTTGTAATCTCTTCAAACATGTGTTGATTGTTGTTACCAATCACTGTGGCAGTGATTGAGAGAAAGTGAGAGAGACTCTCATACTTAGGTCGATATACTAAGTAGAAAAACACTGGGTAGATTAGAAAAAGAACTATGAATTGAGGTGTTCATGAGTGTCTGTAGTTCCTAAATCTTGAGATAGTGGATTTCCTTTCTTTGGGCGAAGCCGATGTAAGTGATGTTGCACCGAACTGGGTTAACAATTACTGTGTCTTGTTTACTTATGTTTTTTAAAGTTTATGTTGTTACTGTTAGTCGATTGTCGAACCAGTTGTCTCAGCATCGCGTAGAACATATGTCCTATGCGAGAACCAAAATTTCATGTACCATGTGGTCATTGGGTAGGGTTTTTTTTATATGTGTCATGAACATGTACCTTAATGCTTGCCTGTTTTTGGAGACTTTTTTCATAATATGTAATTTAGTTTTTAAAAAAAACATAAAATAGTTGTCAAAAATTTAATCTATTGCTATTTTTATTAAAACAAAATCAAGTGAACTTTAAATTTATTTTCGAAAACTAAATAAAAATTCATTATACAGCAGAAACTCTTTAAATTAATACTCAGTAAATTAATAAACTCTTAAAAATAACAAATTTGTCCGGTCCCGACTTGTGCCAATGTAAAAAATTGAAAAACTCGATAAAATAATAAGATAATAATTTTTCGGGAGATCCCTTTATAATTTTCCGTCCCAAGAAAATCATAAATTAATAATTCATAGAAACTGAAAAAAAAAATATTACACTCTATTGAAATATGATTCAATAGTTGTCTGTTTTCCTTTAAAGTTCAAGTCTATTTGGAGCTCATCTCTAACTTTTCTTATTGCATCCAATAGCCCAGGTGTTGTATTTTTTGTATTGTATCATAAAGTTGCCTTTTTATTTTGTATGTACAGTATAATTACTTAAAAACTCTTTAAATTAATAATTATTAATTTATTGATAAATTAATAACTCTCTAAAATAATAAATTTCTCCCGGTCCTGACATTATTAATTTAAAGAGTTTCTACTGTAGTTAATATTAAACAACATACATATTAATATAGGATTTTAAAAATAATTACCAAAATATATATTTACAAAATAAATTTAATCATTGACTAATTTCAATATTTAGGATGTTTATTTTATATAAAAGATATTACTTTGTGTAAGTTTTCTATATTTTATATTTTATAAACTTTTAAGTCGATAATTAAAATGCAAATAATAATGAAAATGAAAATAAATAACTATTTAATCTTTTAAATATTGTAAAACTCCAAGACAATTTAACTTTTTTTACACACACACATATATTTTTTTTTGAAAGATACCAATAAAACCCCTAAGGACAGCACCCTTAGGGAGCGCAGGAAGCCCCAAAAAAACAAGGCACCACGACGCACAAAGGGAACCCAATTAGACCGCACAAAAGGATCAACACCGGATTACAAACAAACCCGCACCAGGGAAAAAAGGCACAGACAAACCCTATACAATTCCTAGGACCATAGCTCGAAAAAACCAAAGGTCATGCTGTGAAATGATCTTCGTAGACTTTTTCCAAACCTCTAATAGCCTCAACGTCGCTTCCTTCAAACTCCAGACCCAAAACTTTGCCAAGAAGCCACGTCTTTTTCGAACGCGTGAAGTAGGGCCCACCGCTAGAAGGAAAAGAAGTCGGCGATGACAAGGGCGAAGGATCCTCATCGACCACCCGCACCTCCTCGCACGCCGGGGAGCGGGCACAAGAACTCACGTAGGAAGGAGGAGACTTCTTAGGACGATCGCGCCGTCGGGGAAGCTGAGAGAGAGCCATACCAGACGCGCCCACCTCAGACACAGAACCAGCGACCTCCACCCTCCCAGCAAAAGGAGCCACAACCGAGAGAGGAGGAGGCTCTGGCAAAGTCAGCGGGGTCACCTGAAGCGGACAGACCCCAACCCTGACTGCACACGCACCTGAGGAAGCCAAACCAGAAAACCAGGACTTTTCCAAAAGCTCAAACCCATAGCTCGAACCATCCAGAGACAGAATCCCGGGAGAGAAAGTCCTCCAAGCCGCCAAGCTCCTAGAGCCCAAAGAATCCGACAGAAGAGAGGGAGCAGGGGACAAACTGAAACGGAGACCAGAGGGAAGAAAACGAGGCCAACTCCCAGCCGAGGGACCTTTGAGAAGAAAAGCTAGGCCATTCTCCCAAAATCCCCGCAAGCCAAGAAGAGAAGCAACAGAAGCACCCCTCTGTGCAACAACCGCACCCTCTGTCTCAACAACCCCTAACCCACCTCTCGGCCAAGACTCCTCTCTATCCGCATCAAAGACCGCGCACCCAGAATCAGCACTGCCAGACCAAACTCCGCCGCTCCCTTCAACATCCAAGACGGACTCCACAGCTGAAATTTCTGGAAAGAGAACCGAAAACGGAATTCTCGACCCCTCTACATCCAAACAACCCACACCATCCAACATCCTTAACTCATCCCCGGAAAAAGGACTCAACCCAATAGCCTTCTTCTGCCCCAGAACAACGTCGCGCCAGGAAAGAGAAGAACCAAAGCATCTCTGCCCAGGAGCAGAAACGACCTGAGGCCGAAACCCAACAGCGTTCGAAGAGGAACCGAAACCCTGAGGGGACCTGGCCATGGAAACCGCCAGGGAAGCGTTCCCCAAACGAAACCCATTCAGGCCTCGAACCGCCTTCAGCGCCTGTTCTCGCAACCCGAAGCGCACAAAGCCAAACCGCCAAATCCTTCCACTCTTTCTCTGCCGTTGGACGAAGAGATTGAGAACCTTACCGAACTTCGAGTAGAGATGGCGAAGATGTAAGTAATCAGCCTTATCTTCAATCCCATCGATAAAAACAGAGTAACAGCTCCTTCTTCCGCCGTGGAATCCGACTGGAACACCGTTTGCTTCGCCAACCAGAGCTCCGCCTTCCATCTCGCCATCCACGAAGCCACCGTCGCGAGCACCTGTCGCTCCCTCTAGACCCGCCGCCGCTAACCTCGCACCATCTTCCCCTAAAACCCTAGCAGAGGGGTTCAAGCGCATGCCTTGAATTTTTTTTTCACGTTGCCTCTGTTTTCACACACACACACACACACACATATATATATATATATATTTATATATATATACACTTAGGGCCCGTTTGGTGGTCAGGACATGATAGGATATGACAAGATAGTAATTATATCTTGTTATTATCTGTTGTTTGTTGCGCCTGTAGGATAAGATAACACTATCCTGTCTCCTATCTTATCTTGTCCATCATGTGTAAAAATTATTCTGAGGGGGGAGTTAGGATAGAACAAGATATAATACCAGTTATATATTTTCTTTCAGTATCCTAACTACAAATTAATTTCTTTTATTATTATTTAATTTATAATAATATTAATTAATGAATATTTTTTGAAAGAGAAATGAATATTATTAAGAATAAAGCCTGAGTCAAAAGCAACCAAAGGCAGGAACAAAGTCTCACAAGCTGATCAAGACAACCAAGGTACAACATGATTTGGAAAAATAAACCCACCACCAATCCGCAGAATGACATAGACGAATTCTCAAGAAAGAGCCTCATTAAAACCTTGCAAGGCAAAACCCAGTGGAAAAAATATTATTTAACTAAAATAAAAAAAATTATTATTCATAAATAGTAAAATAGACTACTTACTTACAAATATTCATTCATTAATAGTAATAGACTAATTTAATATTTTCATCTCCTATTATTAAAAAATTATTTATCTACTTATATAATAATTTAAATATAAATAACTTTTGAAATAATAATATTTTCAATTTAGTTAATTTTTATTATTTATCACGTATCACAATTAAGTGAAAACCAATTGGCTACAGGTATTGATTTTTTTAATAGTAATAGACTAATTTTCTATTTTCATCTCATATTATTTAAGATTATTTATCTACTTATATAATAATTTATAATTTAAATATAAAATACTTTTGGAATAATAATAATCTTAATTTAGTTAACTTTTATTGTTAATTATCACTTGTCACATTTAAGTGAAAACCAATTGTTTAGTTGCCTAATTTTATATAGGCTATCTTCAAAACAATAAAATAAGCTAATTAATAAAATTTAAATTAATTTTAGTTATTTTAAAATATAGACTCAATCATGAAAATTTATAAAAAATTACATTTAATAGAATGATAAATTTTTAAATGTATTTTTATTCAAATATAAATTTGATACATTTTTCCTTATCATATCATATCCTTATCATGTGCACCCCAAACACAGGATATGATAAGAGTCTATCCTGCTTTTATCATATCCTGTTGGTATCATGTTCACATATCATATCCTATCTTGGCCACCAAACGGACCCTTAACTTATTACATAATATTTAACTTCTAGTAGTTAATATATTTTTTTATGTAAGAAATATTGATATTTTTTATTTTGAAGGTTCGATCACATGGACACAATAAAAGGGGGTTGGATTGTGTCCATCTAATTCGATCGTGATTGACTAGATTATGATGGATGTCGCGGATGGTTAACTTCAGTTAGACGCTTCATGCAAAAACTTATTTTTTATACTTTAAAGTAAAGAGTTAAGCAACAGACAAGGCACACATCTTTTATCCTAGTTCATCCTATATCGGTGGACTACGTCCAGTCCTTGGAAACAATCAAGATTTCCACTATCAAGTATCAAAGACTTATCCTTACAATTATAATTGTACGTGCCTCTTCAGGCACAATGAGTATCATTTGGCCTCCACCTCTCCATGCAAATGAGTATTCTTTATCCTGTCTCTCTAGGCATTGTTGAGTATTATTTTATCCCCTCCCTCCCAAACTTATGAGTATTCTTTTATCCTCTGCCTTTCCAGGCATAACGAGTATTTTTTTGTCCCCTGCCTCTCCATGCATAATGAGTATTCTCTTATTCCCTACCTCTCTAGAAATATGATTATTCTTTATCCTGCCTCTCCAATAATTGTTGAGTATTCTTTCTTCTGCCTCTTCAGGCATAGTGAGTAGGGTTGTCCATAAAGAACAGAACCAGACCTGGTTAAACCGCCGGTTTTTTTATTAAACGGGCTGGTTCGGTTCGGCCGCAGGTTTAGCCGGTCCAAAATTATGGGTTCAGGTGGGTTTGGTCGGTCGGTTCCCGTTTGGGCTCCGGACCTACCGAACCAGCTCTTGTATTAAAAAAAATTTACAAGCCCAACCCAAGTCTGATGTCAACCCTAACTATATATACTCCCACTATCCCATTTACCCTAACCTTTATCCTCTCTTACAAACCCTAGCCGTCACTTCCCCTCCTCCATCCAAATCATCGGCCTGAGCCACTAGCCACCACCCTAATCTCCTAACCGGCTACCACTTCTCTTCTCTTCAGGCCGTTGCAAGTAGTTCTCATGATCCACCTCCACTTCTCTTCTCCACCCAAGCGTTGCACCAGCCACCATTTCTCTATTCGAGCCGTAGCAACACCGCCAACACCACCACTTCCTCTTTGCAACAAACCCCACAAGGCATAACATTTTCTCTCCATCGAAGAACATCCTCATCCGTTGCATGCTTCACCGTCATCACCTCGGATCTACTCCATTGTGAGTCAAAATCTGAGTGGCCACACCGTAGATCTGGAAAAACCGCGGCGCATTGACAGTCATGGCTACAAGGTATCAACTTTCTCTTGGTTTTCACTATCATCTCGTTTTCTGTTTTGTAATCTTGTATCATTTCTCACTTCTGTATATATTAATTTGATTATTTCATTGGAATGGATTTTTTTCTTACTCTCTTCTCCATTTCTGCTTTAATTTTTTAGCGTTTTTTATTTGAATTTCTGGTTGTGTGAGCCTGATTGAACCCACCCGATTGAACCCTAACCCATTCAACCTGCAACCCGTCGTAACCGAGGTGCTCATCGAAAGGTGGCGGGCATGGTTCTGTGACATTTTTCACCGGCCAAAACCGCCACTGTTGGCCCAAAACCGCCCGATGGACAACCCTAATAGTGAGTATTCTTTGATGTGCCTCTTCAGGCACTACAAGTATTCTTTTTTCGTGCTTTTCAAGCACTTAGATATATGAATTTATTACATTTGAGGGCGTTGTTCATATAGACTTATGAGATGTATATAGAGATGCACAATAAAGTCTATTCATATCTAGTTGTATAGGATATAATTCATAAAAATTAGATGCTCTCAATCCGTTCTTGAATTGACTTGGTCACCATGTGGAGTAGAAGTTGAAGGTTCATGATCAAGACCATTTTTCATTCTTCACTTCTAGAAGATGCATATATGTTGTCATTGAATCAGCTCAGCCTTGCTTTTCTTCATCTTCACTATAGCTCCTTCGTTTGAGATTTTCTAGATATGGAATTTTTAGAACTTTTAGAACTGGATCCTCAACTTTATAGAGCTTCTTCTTCTTTCTTGCTACATGGATCATGATTGAATTAAAAACTTCATCTCTGTTGAACTCATTTAGAAGATGCACTTCCTCAATCAATGAGAATTGCTCCTCGTCAATCATTGCTTTCTATCTCTTCTTCTTCTTTCTCTTCATCTTAGCATATATGGATTTGACGCTTTAGCTATGCTTTTCTCTTTTTTACTTTCATCTCTTCAATCTGAATCTAACTCTTTAGCTCATTTCTTTTCTCTTTTCTTCATCTTTTCACTCAGAATTTGACTCTTGACCTAAATTTTTTAAATTTAATAATTTAATGCACTTAATTATACTAAACATGATTGAATGAATTCAAATGTTAAAAATCAAGTAATAATAATTTACTTTTTTTTAATAAATTTTATCCCTCTTATCCTATATAGGATACATTTAACTAATTCATGCATATTAGAAAAATTAGCTATGTTTGTTATTGGTATTGAACTTATAAAATAAATTATTAATAAATATAATTATTCCATATTTATATTGATTGGAAATTAATTAAAAATAATTATAATATAAAAGCTGATAAAATATATAGCACAGAATGAGAAACACACATAAATATATGATGCAATATAAAAATTATTTTTGGAGAACAAAAAATAATCTATAATAGAAAAATGAATTTTTAGAATGACATTAATATCACTTACCTTAAATAAATAAATAAAATTCTTGATTAGGTAAAAGAAAATTGGATTAAAGAAAATACATTAAACATATAACCATTTTAACATAGAAAAATTCTTGACTATAAAAAAGTAAAAGAACTTTGTAACCCCCATTAAATGTCATATTTATTAATAATATAAATATTTAATATTTTTCCAAAAGTCAATATAAAAATTAAAGGCTGTTAAAAAATAATGTTTTGTGATATGTTCTAGAATATTATCAAATACATGCACCACCTCAAAGGGAACTCAGTTTTATTGTTATATATATGAGTATAAAGTTATAATAGAGACACAAGATACAACATATTCTTCCAACCATATTTTCTACTACCTCTTGTTTCTATAGGCTTTATTTTCCTAATTAAAGTTCCTCCGAGCAAGAGTTTAGTGTGGCGATGACAAGTTCTGAGCAAAGCGAGTCCAGCAATGCTGCAGTTTCATCAGATACAGAGTCTACAAACAACCTAGAGAAATATTTCATTAATATGATTCGTAAATCTCTCGATTTGCAGATGACGGTAAGTCAATCTAATTGTTTTTACACTAAAGCATACGAACTTCATACTGATAATGGTCTAAAGGGTTAACAATTTCATTTATCTTTGACACCAGAAAATTACCAATGAATTAAAAGATGTTGATCCAGAGCCTGCATTACTCAAGCAAGTGAGAGGGTCAAATGATGACGATGGATCAAAAAACAAAGTAATGTTTTTATTTCTTCGATTTATTGGTTTGTCAGTGTGAAAATTGTTAATTTCATCTTATTACAGTGAAATGTAGAGTGAATTGCACAAAGTCAACGAACTAAGTTTTTTTGACAGATCATTCTCATTTGTACCCTAAAAACAAAAATTATGTGGCTTTTTGTGATATTGTTGATAGGTCAAGCAAAAAAGACGAAAGAAGACAACGAAGGTCATTGGAAGAAAGCATTTCTCCTTTGAGCTTCCGATAATTTTTTGGCATAAGAGCATTGACATCAATAAAGTATGTCTAAAATTTCTTCCAATCTTTTTCTTTTTTGTGTTGTTCTCTTCTTCCATGATTAACTGTGCAAAGTAATAATTATATTTGGAAGATAAATTATTACAAATTTTCAACAGGTGCTGGAGAAACATTGTGCTTCCAACGTTATGGAAAGACTAGACAATTGGATCGTAGAAAAAAGGAAACGTCAAGTTGGAAAGAAAGACGTGGTAAGATAAGATTACAAATGTTGTATTTTGTTTTCCACGGTTCAATCTTTTTGCAAATACACATACCCAAAAAGTTGAAATAAATTCTAACTTACTTTGATGACTTATATATCTTTATGCAGTACTTTGAGCACATATCTTTGACAAAAGAATTTCGATCGAAACCAGCAGTAATCGATTTTGTGCTTCAAGAAATTCCTACTCACAATTATGGTAGTGAGAGTACAGGAAAGAGAAACAATGGTAAAGATTATTGCATATGACCAATATATTTCATTCAAAATTCACAAAGAAAATTCATTTTCATGTTGCACATTAGATTAAAATATTAAGTAAAGTAGTATTAAGAATTTGGCAGCTAATGTTATTGTAACTATTTTTGTTTTTCTCAGAGGATCATGGTTCAACATCTCGAGCATCAAGAAAGTAGAAATGGAACTCTTCTCCTGCTCAAGTCTTGGAAATGGAGAACAAAATATAGTGAATGATACATTGATGGAGAAAGGAGAAAAACCATAAAAATTGTATCTGGAATGTCGCACCTAAAATTATAGCTAGGTTTTGTTTCTTATTTTTTTGGCAGGTTTGCTTATGGCATGACGTTGTGCCTTTGTGGTTTTGTCTTGGGCTGTGTTTTATTTCCATCTGTTGCAGCAGGCCTTTCTTTGTTTTGGGACCATTGTTGATTTTGTTAGCGGACTCTTAGGTCTCTTAGTTTAGTTTTTAAACCGGTTCTTGGTGCCTTTTACCAAGGTGAATTATGTTTTCCCCTTGGTATGTAGGCTCATAGTTTTATCTTTGTGTTGTTTCTCTTGTATGGGCCACAATCCTTTCACTCCATATTTATATATTTGGCTTTTCCCCTAATCCTATGTCGTGATTTAATGCTTGTGGATATGTATATTTATGAGTCGATTTTATTTGCTCTAAGAAAAACAATGATAAGAAAATACTACACTGTAAGTCTTTTTAATTATAGTCGTGAACATTAAGAAGACACATATATGTCTTTATGAAAGATAGTGTGAAGTTTTGAACACGGCTCAAGAAGTAAGTAGGCTAGGAGAATGATTATTTCCTAAAAGTTCTAAGAAAAATGGTTGTAGGCTAGGGGTGGCTTAGAAAACCTTTCGAAAACCAAAAAGTCTAATTTTATAGAATAAAAGTACATCAAAGCAACCTCTTGGGAAACAAGGGATGAGGAAACGGTCTAGGTGTATGGAACCAGCCACATATTATAGGGGCGACTTACAATCGAATAAATTAACGATAATACTTAGAGTCGGCCTCCGAGCTGACACTAAGAGTTTACTTTAACCGTTTTAACGTCCCAAATGACTATAATATCGGTTTTTGACTCATTACACCGGAGTGTTTTTTTTTTTTCTAGTGATGTTTTCTCTTAGCATCTTCTTAAATATCATCACACAGATTTTTCATTTAACAAGGTCTTAAATTCTTAAAGTTAGAAAAGAACTTTTATGAACGCAATTAAACCTCTAGATCTTGTCTTGTATTTGTCCACTTCATGATCTTATTTGTAGATGGATGTGGCTAAGAGTGTGAATTGGTTATGCTTTTCTCTGATGCACACGATGTACTTCTCTGTTGCTGTTTCATCCCCTTTGCTTATGGTGGTTGTTTTTTAATATTATTTAACTAAAATAAAAAAATAAATAAAATTATTATTCATAAATAGTAAAATAGACTTATTACTTACAGATATTGATTTTTTAATAGTAATAGACTAATTTAATATTTTCATCCCTTATTATTTAAAAATTATTTATCTACTTATATAGTATTTTAAATATAAATTACTTTTGAAATAATAATATTTTTAATTTAGTTAATTTTTATTATTTATCACATATCACAATTAAGTGAAAACCAATTGGTGACAAATATTGATTTATTTAATAGTAATAGACTAATTTTCTATTTTCATCTCCTATTATTTAAAATTATTTATCTACTTATATAATAATTTATAATTTAAATATAAAATACTTTTGGAATAATAATATTCTTAATTTAGTTAACTTTTATTGTCAGGGAAAACCAATTGTTTAGTTGCCTAATTTTTTTTAAAATATAGGCTATCTTCAAAACAATAAAATAAGGTAATTAATAAATTTAAATTAATTTTAGTTATTTTAAAATATAGACTCAATCATGAAAATTTATAAAAAATTACATTTAATAGAATGATAAATTTTTAAATGTATTTTTATTCAAATATAAATTTGATACATTTTTCCTTATCATATCATATCCTTATCATGTGCACCCCAAACACAGGATAAGATAAGAGTCTATCGTGATTTTATCATATCCTGTCGCTATCATGTTCACATATCATATCTTATCCTGACCACCAAACGGACCCTTAACTTATTACATAATATTTAACTTTTAGTAGTTAATATATTTTTTTATGTAAGAAATATTGATATTTTTTATTTTTTATTTTGAAGGTTCGACCACATGGACACAATAAAAGGGGGTTGGATTGTGTCCATATAATTCGATCGTGATTGACTAGATTATGTTGGATGTCGCGGATGGTTAACTTCAGTTAGACACTTCATGCAAAAACATATTTTTTATACTTTAAAGTAAAGATTTAAGCAGCGGACAATGCACACATCTTTTATCCTAGTTCATCCTATATCGGTGGACTACGTCCAGTCCTTGGAAACAATCAAGATTTTCACGTTCAAGTATCAAAGACTTATCCTTACAATTATAACTGTACGTGCCTCTTCAGGCACAATGAGTATCCTTTGGCCTCTACCTCTCCATGCAAATGAGTATTCTTTATCCTGTGTCTCTAGGCTTTGTTGAGTATTCTTTTATCCCCTCCCTCCCAAACTTATGAGTATTCTTTTATCCTCTGCCTTTCCAGGCATAACGAGTATTTTTTGGTCCTCTGCCTCTCCATGCATAATGAGTATTCTCTTATCCCCTACCTCTCTAGAAATATGAATATTCTTTGTCCTGCCTCTCCAAGAATTGTTGAGTATTCTTTCTCCTGCCTCTTCAGGCATAGTGAGTAGGGTTGTCCATAAAGAACCGAACCGGACCTGGTCAAACCGTCGGTTTTTTTATTAAACGGGCCGGTTCGGTTCGGCCGCAAGTTTAGCCGGTCCAAAATTATGGGTTCAGGTGGGTTTGGTCGGTCGGTTCCCGTTTGGGCTCCGGACCGACCGAACCAGCTCTTGTATTAAAAAAAAAATTACAAGCCCAACCCAAGTCTGTTGTCAACCCTAACTATATATACTCCCACTATCCCATCCACCCTAGCCTCTATCCTCTTTTACAAACCCTAGTCGTCACTTCCCGTCCTCCATCCAAATCATCGGCCTGAGCCACTAGCCACCACCCTAATCTCCGCACCGTCCACCACTTCTCTTCTCCGCCCAAGCGTTGCACCGGCCACCATTTCTCTATTCGAGCCGTAGCAACACCGCCAACACCACCACTTCCTCTTTGCAACAAACCCCACAAGGCATAACATTTTCTCTCCATCGAAGAACATCCTCATCAGTTGCATGCTTCACCGTCATCACCTCGGATCTGCTCCATTGTGAGTCAAAATCTGAGTGGCCACACCGTAGATCTGGAAAAACCACGGCGACATGACGGTCATGACTACAAGGTATCAACTTTCTCTTGGTTTTCACTATCATCTCGTTTTCTGTTTTGTAATCTTGTATCATTTCTCACTTATGTATATATTAATTTGATTATTTCATTGGAATGGATTTTTTTCTTACTCTCTTCTCAATTTCTGCTTTGATTTCTTAGCGTTTTTTATTTGAATTTCTGGTTGTGTGAGCCTGATTGAACCCACCCGATTGAACCCTAACCCATTCAACCTGCAACCCGTCGTAACCGAGGTGCTCATCGGAAGGTGGCGGGCATGGTTCTGTGACATTTTTCACCGGCCAAAACAGCCACTGTTGGCTCGAAACCGCCCGATGGACAACCCTAATAGTGAGAATTCTTTGATGTGCCTCTTCAGGCACTACAAGTATTCTTTTTTCGTGCTTTTCAAGCACTTAGATATATGAATTTATTACATTTGAGGGTGTTGTTCATATAGACTTATGAGATGTATATAGAGATGCACAATAAAGTCAATTCATATCTAGTTGTATAGGATATAATTCATAAAAATTAGATGCTCTCAATCCGTTCTTGAATTGACTTGGTCACCATTTGGAGTAGAAGTTGAAGGTTCATGATCAAGATCATTTTTCATTCTTCACTTCTAGAAAATGCATATATGTTGTCATTGAATTAGCTCAGCCTTGCTTTTCTTCATCTTCACTATAGCTCCTTCGTTCGAGATTTTCTAGATATGAAATTTTTAGAACTTTTAGAACTGGATCCTCAACTTTAGAGAGCTTCTTCTTCTTTCTTGCTACATGGATCATGATTGAATTAAAAACTTCATCTTTGTTGAACTCATTTAGAAGATGCACTTCCTCAATCAATGAGAATTGCTCCTCGTCAATCAGTGCTTTCTATCTCTTGTTCTTCTTTCTCTTCATCTTAGCATATATGGATTTGACGCTTTAGCTATGCTTTTCTCTTTTTTACTTTCAACTCTTCGATCTGAATCTAACTCTTTAGCTCATTTTTTTTTTCTTTTCTTCATCTTTTCACTCAGAATTAGACTCTTGACCTAAATTTTCTAAATTTAATAATTTAATGCACTTAATTATATTAAACATGATTGAATGAATTCAAATTTTAAAACTCAAGTAATAACTATTTAATTTTTTTAAATAAATTTTATCCCTCTTATCCTATATAGGTTACATTTAACTAATTCATGCATATTAGAAAAATTAGCTATGTATGTTATTGGTATTGAACTTATAAAATAAATTATTAATAAATATAATTATTCCATATTTATATTGATTGGAAATTAATTAAAAATAATTATAATATAAAAGCTGATAAAATATATAGCACAGAATGAGAAACACACATAACTATATGATGCAATATAAAAATTATTTTTGGAGAACAAAAAATAATCTATATTACAAAAATGAATTTTTAGAATGACATTAATATCACTTACCTTAAATAAATAAATAAAATTATTGATTTGGTAAAAGAAAATTGGATTAAAGAAAATACATTAAACATATAACCATTTTAACATAGAAAAATTCTTGACTATAAAAAAGTAAAAGAACTTTGTAACCCCCATTAAATGTCATATTTATTAATAATATAAATATTTAATATTTTTCCAAAATTCAATATAAAAATTAAAGGCTGTTAAAAAATAATGTTTTGTGATATGTTCTAGAATATTATCAAATACATGATACAACATATTCTTCCAACCATATTTTCTACTACCTCTTGTTTCTATAGGCTTTATTTTCCTAATTAAAGTTCCTCCGAGCAAGAGTTTAGTGTGGCGATGACAAGTTCTGAGCAAAGCGAGTCCAGCAATGCTGCAGTTTCATCAGATACAGAGTCTACAAACAACCTAGAGAAATATTTCATTAATATGATTCGTAAATCTCTCGATTTGCAGATGACGGTAAGTCAATCTAATTGTTTTTACACTAAAGCATAAGAACTTCATACTGATAATGGTCTAAAGGGTTAACAATTTCATTTATCTTTGACACCAGAAAATTACCAATGAATTAAAAGATGTTGATCTGGAGCCTGCATTACTCAAGCAAGTGAGAGGGTCAAATGATGACGATGGATCAAAAAACAAAGTAATTAATGTTTTTATTTCTTCGATTTATTGGTTTGTCAGTGTGAAAATTGTTAATTTCATCTTATTACGGTGAAATGTAGAGTGAATTGCACAAAGTCAACGAGCTAAGTTTTTTTGTCAGATGGTTCTCATTTGTACCCTAAAAACAAAAATTATGTGGCTTTTTGTGATATTGTTGATAGGTCAAGCAAAAAAGACGAAAGAAGACAACGAAGGTCATTGGAAGAAAGCATTTCTCCTTTGAGCTTCCGATAATTTTTTGGCATAAGAGCATTGACATCAATAAAGTATGTCTAAAATTTCTTCCAGGCTTTTTCTTTTTTGTGTTGTTCTATTCTTCCATGATTAACTGTGCAAAGTAATAATTATATTTGGAAGATAAATTATTACAAATTTTCAACAGGTGCTGGAGAAACATTGTGCTTCCAACGTTATGGAAAGACTAGACAATTGGATCATAGAAAAAAGGAAACGTGAAGTTGGAAAGAAAGACGTGGTAAGATAAGATTACAAATGTTGTATTTTGTTTTCTACGGTTCAATCTTTTTGCAGATACACATACCCAAAAAAATTGAAATAAATTCTAACTTACTTTGATGACTTATATATCTTTATGCAGTACTTTGAGCACATATCTTTGACAAAAGAATTTCGATCGAAACCAGCAGTAATCGATTTCGTGCTTCAAGAAATTCCTACTCACAATTATGGTAGTGAGAGTACAGGAAAGAGAAACAATGGTAAAGATTATTGCATATGAACGATATATTTCATTCAAAATTCACAAAGAAAATTCATTTTCATGTTGCACATTAGATTAAAATAATAAGTAAAGTAGTATTAAGAATTTGGCAGCTAATGTTATTGTAACTATTTTTGTTTTTCTCAGAGGATCAAGGTTCAACATCTCGAGCATCAAGAAAGTAGAAATGGAACTCTTCTCCTGCTCAAGTCTTGGAAATGGAGAACAAAATATAGTGAATGATACATTGATGGAGAAAGGAGAAAAACCATAAAAATTGTATCTGGAATGTCGCACATAAAATTATAGCTAGGTTTTGTTTCTTATTTTTTTGGCAGGTTTGCTTATGGCATGACGTTGTGGCTTTGTGGTTTTGTCTTGGGCTGTGTTTTATTTCCATCTGTTGCAGCAGGCCTTTCTTTGTTTTGGGACCATTGGTGATTTTGTTAGCGGACTCTTATAGGTCTCTTAGTTTAGTTTTTAAACCGGTTCTTGGTGCCTTTTACCAAGGTGAATTATGCTTTCCCCTTGGTATGTAGGCTCATAGTTTTATCTTTGTGTTGTTTCTCTTGTATGGGCCACAATCCTTTCACTTCATATTTATAAATTTGGCTTTTCCCCTAATCCTAAGTCGTGATTTAATGCTTGTGGATATGTATATTTATGAGTCGATTTTATTTGCTCTAAGAAAAACAATGATAAGAAAATACTACACTGTAAGTCTTTTTAATTATAGTCGTGAACATTAAGAAGACACATATATGTCTTTATGAAAGATGGTGTGAAGTTTTGAACACGGCTCAAGAAGTAAGTAGGCTAGGAGAATGATTATTTCCTAAAAGTTTTAAGAAAAATGGTTGTAGGCTAGGGGTGGCTTAGAAAACCTTTCGAAAACAAAAAAGTCTAATTTAATAGAATAAAAGTACATCAAAGCAACCTCTTGGGAAACAAGGGATGAGGAAACGGTTTAGGTGTATGGAACCAGCCACATATTATAGGGGCGACTTACAATCGGATAAATTAACGATAATACTTAGAGTCGGCCTCCGAGCTGACACTAAGAGTTTACTTTAACCCTTTTAACGTCCCAAATGACTATAATATCGGTTTTTGACTCATTACACAGGAGTGTTTTTTTTTTCTAGTGATGTTTTCTCTTAGCATCTTCTTAAATATCATCACACAGATTTTTCATTTAACAAGGTCTTAAATTCTTAAAGTTAGAAAAGAACTTTTATGAACGCAATTAAACCTCTAATTCTTGTATTGTATTTGTCCACTTCATGATCTTATTTGTAGATGGATGTGGCTAAGAGTGTGAATTTGTTATGTTTTTCTCTGATGCACACGATGTACTTCTCTGTTGCTGTTTCATCCCCTTTGCTTATGGTGGTTGTTTTTTTGCTTGCTGGTTGTCATTGCCTTGCTGAGGTTTTCTTAATATATATTATGCTTGTTCCTCTATTGCTTTTCCTTTCTGTTTCGTATGAACTAGCCTTGTGCTTACCAGGGAGAGGACTATTCTTATTTTTATATAATTCTCTTTTCAAAAAAATGTTTTTAAAAAATTATAAAATTAATAATTAATAATTCATATTTTACTTAAATAAATTTGTTGATATATATTAATCTTCATATTTCAAATTATATTAAATAGAAATCTAAGAGTATAAATCATCATGAGCATATTTTCAATTGATGCTTACTTATCTTCAAGATGTTATTACTGTCAAAAAAAAAAATTAACGCTGAAGTGGCCTAATTTGTTAAATTTAAAAATTTGATGCACTTAATTATATTTTTTTGAACGAGCACTTAATTTTTATTTTTATTTTTGAATCTGAGCACTTAATTATATTAAGGGATGAAATTAAAATTTTAAAACTCAAGTAATAATTATTAAATATTTTCTTTAAATAAAATTTAGCCCTCTTATCCTATGGGTTACAATTAACTAATCCTATGGGTTACAATTAACTAATCCATGCATATTGAGGGCTAAATTATTACTTATTAGTATTGAATTTATAAAGTAAATTATTATTAAATATAATTATAATAGATATTAGAGAAAAAGTTTGATGCACCGACGGTGTAAAGTTTTTTTACACCGTCAACCAATCAGATTTCAAAGATGTGAGAAAATCTCTCTTTTCATTTAATTTCTTTAATTGACATGTCACATCCTTGAAATCTGATTGGTTGACGGTGTAAAAAAACTTTACACCGTCGGTGCTTCAAAATTAAACTCTAGATATTATGGGAAATAATTTATATTGATTAGAAACTAATTAAAGATAATTATGATATAAAAGCTCATATATAACCATATGACACAATATTAAAAAAATTGAAGAACAAAAAATCTATATTACAAAAATGAAATTTTAGATCGACACTAATATCACTTACCTTAAATAAATAAAAGTATTGATTTGGTAAAAGACAATTGGATCACAGAAAATATATTAAATGCAAAACCGTTTTGGGAAAAAATTGACTATAAAAAAGTAAAGAACTTTGTAACCCCTATTAAATGCCATATTTATTAATAATATAAAAAATAATATTTTTCTAAAAGTCAATATAAAAAGTAAAGTCTACTAAAATAATGCTTTGTGATATGTACTACAATCAAATCAAATACATGCACCACTCTGGATCCTAGGGATGGCGATGTGTCTCTGACCCATATGGTACCCGTAAAAAGTACCCATTATGGGTAGGTAAAAATCCGCTAGATGGGTATGGGGTTGAGTATGGATAATTACCCGGGAAAAGTAGTGGGTATTAGGCTTAAAAGCATTTGTTGCCCCTGATGTTTCAGGTTTGTGCAAAAGACGCTCCTCATTTATTTTCGTCCATGTTTGTACCCTCAATGAAACAAAAAAGTGTAGCTAGTACCCCTTCGTCAGTTTGACGTTAGAAAACTAACGGAGGGACTGACATGGTTTTTTTTTTTCTGACATGCCCCGTGGATAATAATAACAACATTATCAAAATGGAAAAAGGGGTTGAAAGATTTGAACTGAGGAATTGGACTTAAAAGTAGCTAAACACACACTTAACCAGTTGAGCTACATACAAACTTAATACATATTGCAAGAAAATATAATTTATATCATTTCCTTCATCATCATCAATTACATATCCTCTTCTTCTTCTCCATCATTCACTTTCTCTTCCATCTTCAAACCACAACATTTGCAACAGGCCAACAACCATACCATCCATGGAATCCCAATTTTGTAACAATTTATTCACATTTGATTTGCCCCTGAAAAGTAAACACAAAGGATTCATTAGATTGTATTGAAGAATTCTTGAAAATTATTATCATTCAACACAAGGTATACGATGAAGGCATTTGAACTTAACAGAGTTTTGCACACAACATCCTGAATGGGCCAAACATCAGGATCCAGTAGGGATGGCAATGAGTAGGGTCTGGGTAGGGTACTATAGTACCCATCCCATACCAGTGTTTTCAAAAATTAACCGTACCCGTCCCCATACCCGCGTGGGTAGCAATTTGAATGTCCGTCCCCGTACCCTTTGGGTACCTATATGCCCGCACATGTGCCCATTGCCCGTAATTTAACTAACCAAAATACATTTTTCACTATTTTTGTTAATAGAAAACAAAAATACAACTAACTTTTTAAATAAAAAACACTAATAAAAATACAAAAGATTATCAAAATACTTAACAAATAAAATCATTCAACTAAACATATGTTTTTTAGAAGGAATAAGCGAGAAAGATATAACTTTAAATTGAAATTTTAGATTTATAATATAGTCCTAAAGTTGTAGTTATTAACTTACTAATTTAAAAAATAAGTGGAACTAAGTTAGCAACGATTATGAATACCTTAAATACTCACATATTTTTTTTTAAAAAGAATAAGTCTGAAAGCTATAGCTTAAGTTAATTTGTTAATATATTACCAAATAATAATAATAATAATAATAATAATAAAAATAAAAATAATAAGGCTTAAAAGCATTTGTTGCCCCTAATGTTTCAGGTTTGTGCAAAAGATGCCCCTCATCTATTTTCGTCTATGTTTGTACCTTCAATGAAACAAAAAAGTGTAGCTAGTACCCCTCCGCCAGTTTAACGTTAGAAAACTAACTGAGGGAATGACGTGGTTTTTTTTTTTCGACATGCCACGTGGATAATAATAACAACATTATCAAAATGGAAAAAAGGGTTGAAGGATTTGATCTCAGGACTTGGACTTAAAAGTAGCTAAACACATACTTAACCAGTTGAGCTACATACATACTTAATACATATTGCAAGAAAATATAATTTATATCATTTCCTTCATCATCATCAATTACATATCCTCTTCTTCATCCCAAGCTCTTCCAGTAAGCACTCTCTCCGCCGCAATCGGCATCAACTACTCGTCGTTCACATCGCCGACAAGGCCCAGGTCTCTCTCGGGTGGTGGTGGGTGAGGGGGGTTGGTGGTTGGGGGTTGGGGGTAGATCTTCATATTATGGACTGCGATGGTGGCGTTGATGGCGGCAAAGTTGGACGACGATAGTTCAGGTCGCAATGGCAATGGGTTGCTGAACTAAGTTGTTCGAGCTGGTGGTGTTGGCTTTGGGGTGCGTCGATGGGTTTGATTGGGAGAAAAGGTTCAAGCTTGGTAATGTTTTTGGGTGGAGATGGTTGGGTGGTGGTGATGCCGGAAAAGGATGACCACAGCGGCGCGACATAGAGGATGAATAATCTATGTTGGAATTGAGGCAAGAGGTTGGGATGATTAATAATTTGGAAAGGTCCAAGCTTGCAAGTGGGAACGACATAGTCTCTACATCACCCAATGTTTCTCTCCAATCTGGGATGAAGGCGTTGCTTCCAAATTCTCCACCATTGATATCAAGGGCCCGTTTGGTGACCAGGACAGGATAGGATAAGACAGGATAATAATCATATCCTGTTGTTATTTGTTGTTTGTTGCGCCAGCAGGATATGATAACACTATCCTGTCTCCTATCCTATCCTGTCAGTCATGTGTAAAAGTTATCCTGAGGGGGGAGCTAGGATAGAGCAGGATAGGATACCAGTTATATATTTTCTTTCAGTATCCTAACTCCAAATTAATTTATTTTATTATTATATAATTTATAACTTATAATAATATTAATTAATGATGATGATGAAGGAAATGATATAAATTATATTTTCTTGCAATATGTATTAAGTATGTATGTAGCTCAACTGGTTAAGTATGTGTTTAGCTACTTTTAAGTCCAAGTCCTGAGATCAAATCCTTCAACCCTTTTTTCCATTTTGATAATGTTGTTATTATTATCCACGTGGCATGTCGAAAAAAAAAAACCACGTCATTCCCTCAGTTAGTTTTCTAACGTTAAACTGGCGGAGGGGTACTAGCTACACTTTTTTGTTTCATTGAAGGTACAAACATAGACGAAAATAGATGAGGGGCGTCTTTTGCACAAACCTGAAACATTAGGGGCAACAAATGCTTTTAAGCCTTATTATTTTTATTTTTATTATTATTATTATTATTATTATTATTATTTGGTAATATATTAACAAATTAACTTAAGCTATAGCTTTCAGACTTATTCTTTTTTAAAAAAAAATATGTGAGTATTTAAGGTATTCATAATCGTTGCTAACTTAGTTCCACTTATTTTTTAAATTAGTAAGTTAATAACTACAACTTTAGGACTATATTATAAATCTAAAATTTCAATTTAAAGTTATATCTTTCTCGCTTATTCCTTCTAAAAAAAATATGTTTAGTTGAATGATTTTATTTGTTAAGAATTTTGATAATATTTTGTATTTTTATTAGTGTTTTTTATTTAAAAAGTTAGTTGTATTTTTGTTTTCTATTAACAAAAATAGTGAAAAATGTATTTTGGTTAGTTAAATTACGGGTAATGGGCACATGTACGGGCATATAGGTACCCAAAGGGTACGGGGACGGACATTCAAATTGCTACCCACGCGGGTATGGGGACGGGTACGGTTAATTTTTGAAAACACTAGTATGGGATGGGTACTATAGTACCCTACCCAGACCCTACTCATTGCCATCCCTACTGGATCCTGATGTTTGGCCCATTCAGGATGTTGTGTGCAAAACTCTGTTAAGTTCAAATGCCTTCATCGTATACCTTGTGTTGAATGATAATAATTTTCAAGAGTTCTTCAATACAATCTAATGAATCCTTTGTGTTTACTTTTCAGGGGCAAATCAAATGTGAATAAATTGTTACATCTTGGAATCTCATATGAATTGAATTTCAGGATCGGACAAACAAGCATAGTCAAAGACTAAGAACTTATGACCTACTAGTTTGTCTTAGTTTTCATATGAATTGGAATTTGAGATAAACAATGACAGTCTAAGTAATTAGTTCTCTGCTCAGACGATCCCATTAAGGAAAAACCATATCTACAAGGATCGTCTACACAAGGAAAGGACAAAGCTCAAGAAGGCATATCATCGTCCGCGATGATAAAGGAGCTTAAGAAGAAAGTTGAAGATCGTCTCATGAAGATATTTCCAAAGATCCGAAAGTACGATTCTTCAACGGGAAGATTCTGATCGAAGCTAAAAAGAAAATAAGACAGCACACATCAAACAGAAGAGCTGTCACAGAAGATCAGAAGACCTTCTAGCAGAAGAGCAACATCGTCTAATGAAGAAGAAGCGATGGTCAGTAGAAGGGAGAAAGGAGAACTTGCAGAGAAGGATCATCGTCCAACTCAAGCCAACCAATCAGAAGAAACTGTGTTCAGAGAAAGCAAACATCTTTTCAATATGATAAAGATATCTGACAACACAGCAGAGAGAGAGAGAGGTCAAAATGCATTGCTTCACGCAACCATCAAATATGCACAATGACCAAGGAAAATCATTATAACTTTCAAACTCAAAGATTTCCCTCCTTCTCTCTCTCCTTGGAAATAGGATGAAGTCCTTCGTCTACTGACGCATCTGCAGCTCATCCATTTTCCAAGGAAGAAGTCTCAAATCACTTTTTCCTATAGCCATCGTCGACATAAAAAAGGCAAAAGAAGGATATTCGTTGAAAGATGAAGAGACGATGTTGCTCACTGTCAGGCTACCTCTTCAAGTGGAACACACCTCATCGTCTAATCGAAGAAGCTCCACAAGTAAGCCAGTCAAAGAAGTCTCGACATCAGCAGTCTGCAGTTGCACAGTGACCAAGGCTGAAGCACAACGCCTAATCCATCAATGTGTTGTTTTGGTCACATCAGCGGGTAATAGCTCCGACATATGCTTAATCTTATTGCACACTCCAAAGCAATAGGTCTGCATCGAAGTTTTACCCCTTCATCACAGTTTGGTGCAGCGATCATATTTCTGTGAAGACCATCCAATGGCTAAATCTCTACTCACAGAAGACCTGGAGCTATAAATACCAAGACGTGAAGACTTCACAAGGTGGCTTTTGCAAGTCCAAACATTAGACCTTTTAAGAATTGAATTGGGATTCAATCAGAATATCCTAAGCCAGTTAAGTTCGCCCAGACGGTCTCTAAAGATCACATCTTTAACGTCTAGAGAAAAGCTTAGAGGCTGGAGCTCAAGCGAAGACATCTTCATCAGCCTCTGCAGCAAGGAGAAATGCACTTAGGAGTCAAATCTTTTCTTTTCTTCTTATTGTAAAAGAACATAAAGTAACTCGATTATACTTTATAGTTCTTCGCACTCAATAGTACTACTATCACCCTTATCAAGAAGAGATTGTAAAAGTAGGAGAAGTGGTCTTGAGAAAATTCACTTAGGAGAAGTCCTTATATATAATGCTCGATCAATGCCTGGAGAGGCTGGAGCAAATAATACTTGCAACTGCCTGGAGAGGCAGGACAAACAAAACTCAATGCCTGGAGAGGCAGGTTGAAAAGGTAATACTTGGCCTGGAGAGGCCTGAATAATACTCAACATCCTGGAGAGGCTGGAACAAATAATAAATGGCCTGGAGAGGCAATAATAATCAATGCCTAGAGATGCAGTTGCTAAACAATACTCTTGCATGAGGAGGCAAGCTGAAGAATATTTGTAAGGAGGAGTCCTTGACACTCACCCTTATTGAAATCTCGGCTTTTCCGGGGACTGGACGTAACTCTATCGTTAAGGAATAGGTTACAATATAGAACCTTGAGTACTCCTCCGGGGGTTTGTTTTGTTTTGATAATTGATTTTCATATTTTCCAAAAAATATATGCACCCCTTCAAACGACACTCAGTTTTTTTGTTATATATATGATTAGTAGGCTATAATAAACATAAAAATACAACATATTCTTCCAACAACATTTAATTTCTACCACCTCTTGTTTCTATAGGCTTTATTTTCCTGATTAAAGTTCCTCCGAGCAAGAGTTTAGTGTGGCGATGAAATTTTTTGAGCAAAGTGAGTCCAGCAATGTTGCGGCTTTTTCTGATATTGTTGATAGGTCAAGCAAAAAAGACGACAAAAGACAACAGAGGTCATTGGAAGAAAGCACTTCTCCTTTAAGCTTCCGATAATTTTTTGGCATAAGAGCATTGACATCAATAATGTATGTACAAAATTTCTTCCAATAAATTATTATTCTTGTAATATTATGGAAAGACTAGACAATTGGGTCGTAGGAAAAAGGAAACGTAATATTGGAAAGCAAGATGTTATAAGATAAGATTACAAATACTTCAAAAAAATCATATTACATTATTTATGAAATCCAAAATTACGATAACTTTTTTGTATTTTTAAGGGAAAGTTGTATATCTAAATATTTTTTCCACGGCTCAATCTTGATGCAAATACACTTCTTCAAAAAAATTGAAATAATTCTAACTTTGATGACTGATATATCTTACGGTTTGTGTAGTACTTTGAGCACATATCTTTAAAAAAAGAATTTCGATCTAAACCAGCAGTAATCGATTTTGTGCTTCATGAAATTCCTCCTCCCAATTATGGTAGGAAGAGTACAAGAAAGAGACAGGTAAAAATTATAGCATATGACCAGTATATTTCATTAAAAATTCACAAAGAAAACGCATTTTTATATTGCACATTAGAACAAAATAACAAGAAAAGTAATATTCCGAGTTTGACAAACTAATGTTATTTTCATTATTTTTGTTTTCATCACAGGGTCGAGGTTCAACATCTCGAGCATCAAGAAAGTAGAAAGAGAACTCTTTTCCTACTCAAGACTTGGATATGGGAAACAAGGTTTTTTTTTTGAATGGAAACTGCAATTATATTAAGCAAAAGTAGGCATAGAAGTCATTACATCAGCATGAACCAGATCAATAACGTCAACTGGAACCTCTTCCAACCAAACCATGTCAGAGTAATTGGAAGCATTACCAGTAGGGGTGTTCGCGGTTTGGTTTGGACCGGTTTTAGGTGAAACCGAAAACCGATCCAATCAAAATTCATTGGTTCGGTTTCCACCAATTGTTAACCAAAAAAAATTCAAAACCGAACCGAACCGATGATGAACGGTTTGGATCGGTTCGGTTCATCAATTTCACAACTTCTTTTTTTAGTTGTCAATATCAATTCCACAACTTTAAATATAAAGCAATCACATATGATTCACAACTTAACAATGCATAAAAATGACAAATCAATAACCCAACCATAACTTAATCACAAATCCATAATCAACAACTTAATTACTTAACAATGTAGAAATGCTTAAATTGGTGTTTGATATTAGTACTATTACAAATTAATAATAGAAAACAAAAACATAATAAGTCTAACAAACATAAAAAGTCTAACATGAGCATTATTTCTTCAAAAAAATTACTTTAGTAAATACATATATATATATATATATTAAATATTTCGTAAATAAATATTTATCATCGGTTCGGTTCATCGGTTCATTGGTTTTTAATTTTTCAAACCGTGAACCGAACCAATCTTCATTGGTTTTTATCGGTTTGGATCGGTTTTGGACCAAATAATAAAAAAAACCAATCCAATTGCTTTGGTTCGGTTTGGTTCGTCGGTTTCATCGGATTGATCCGAACCGATGAACACCCCTAATTACCAGCTAGGTAATCAGCAACAGAATTGTCCCCCCGGCGAACAAAAGACAAGTCAACATAATAAAAAAAACGAGATAACATGAAACAATCAGCAATAATACTAGCTAAATAAGATCTGCCATCTGGCGGCTTCTTCCAACGCTAGAAGAGCTGCAAACAGTCCGTCTCAAACAGCACACGCCGAAAACCCATCTGAACAGCAAGCTGCATAGACCACCTAAGAGCCATTGCCTCCCCCATGATTGGCGAAGAAGTATGAAGGAGGTGTTGTGCTGCAGAAGCAAGCACCTCACCATGCCTATCCCGCACAACCAAACCAAAACCCACCAGCCCCGTGGATGCCACCGCTGCATCGAAATTTAGCTTGTAAATTCCGTGCGTCGGCCTTACCCAAGAAGATGGTAGCGTCGAGCTTGGTCTGGGCACCACGGCTGCGTCCACGACGAGAGCAGCAGCTTGCATACAACAGCGTTGTACCACAACAGCAACCGGGACAGGCACCTCACCATCCTGGAAAACAACACGGTTACGCGTCTCCCAAAGAGCATACACACCTGCCTGCCAAACCGCAAGAGCATCATCATCTGCCGCAGGGATAAAATTAGCCAAAAATTCCTCCATGTTTCCAAACCTGTGCAACCGAAGGGATAAAGGAGAACCAAACCAGAAGCTCTGTGCAACAGGACAATATACAAACAAATGAAATACCGTCTCCTCATCACAGGCGCACAACGGGCACAAAGGGTCAACATCAAGGCCTCTCCGGCGAAGGAAAGCACGGACAGGCAGCAAACCAGAGACCACACGCCACGCCACCTCCTTGCAACGGGGCTGAGCATCGGTACGCCAAAACTTCTTCCACAAGGGTGCAGGAAGCGAAGACTGAGAAGATGTTGAAGAGCAAGCACCAAGAACCTTCCTGTGAACAAAAACATATCCAGATTTGGAACAATAATTGTCATCCACAGTTTCAGGCCACATAAGAGTATCAATACCACCATGCAAAGCAAAGAAATTTGTAAAATAATGGAAACCGTAGCTGGGTGGAAAATAAAATCCACCAGGTCATGCTTCCAAGAGTTGGACGCATGGTCAATCAAATGAGTGACCTTAAACACCCCAAGTTCAGCCATTAAATCCTGCCTACAAATAACAGGAGCCCCATTTGGTAACCATTTATCATGAAGGATATCAACCTTGCAACCATCTCCAATTCTCCAAAGTAAGGTAATAGTGAATGATACATTGATGGAGAAAGGAGAAGACCATAAACAAATCTATCTTGAATGTTGCACCTGAAATTATGGCTAGGTTTGGTGTTTGTTGTTTTTTTTTTTGTCGAGTTTGCTTTTGGCATCACGTTGTGGTGTTGTGGTTTGCCATTTTTCGAGATGACTTGTTACTCGGCTCGATTATTATTTAATAAATCATTTTCTTTTGAATAAAATGAATTAAGAAATAAATGAGATATCGGTTTCATGGAAGCCTAACCCTAAGTCGTAATTTAATGCTTGTAGATATGTATATCTATGAGTCGCTTTATTTTCTCTAACAAAAAACAATGATAAGAAAATACTACTTTGAAAGTCTTGTTTACGTGTTGGGCGTTTGGGACGAACAAACAGAGACTAATGCATAGGGACCGGGTAGCAATCGGCATAGGGCGAGTGAATTGTTGTAAGGGTTGTTGGGCCGAGACTTATAAGGCCCAAATAGCTCAATTAGGTTATTTCCTAGAGTTTCCATATACCCCTATAAAAAGGAACACTTGTACCTTAAAAAAAGGGCTTTTTGAATTTTATTACATAGGTTGCTAGACTATTACAAAACCTTACCTCCGCTAGGGTTTTGGGTCTATCACCGTCATTATTGTTTTCTATACCGAAACAATTTTCCTATAAAATTTTCTCATGCCAATTAAAAAAAGTGCGACATATAAGTTTGTTACCAATCCACACAACGTGTTTCAGGGTGACATGTCAATTTCAGTACTGGGACAATTAATTGAACAGAAGATTTTCATGGGTTAAAATGTTTTTAAAACAGCTCAAATAGAAAATATATGAAACGTAGAGTATGTCGAAGGATCAACTATTAAAAGATTCGTTAAAAAAAAAACTATTAAAAGATTAACAATATTGCTCTCACATAAACAAAAGCAGTGTTTCTCAAGTAGGAAGTAACATGTATTAATTAATATATGGTGTGGTCATGGGATATTGGTTAGTCAGGGGAGAGCAAAGATTATGATGAAGTTGGCAGAGCTAATTGAACAGAGCATAGAAGAATTAGCAGCATTGGACACCATTGATGGGGGAAGCTATACAGTTGGTGTAATGCTGTGGACGTCCCTGAAGCTGCCAATATCCTGCGTTACTATGCCGGCGCTGCCGATAAAATTCATGGAGGGGTGTGCAAAACTTCCCAGGATCTTCACTTGTAGTATACTTTAATGGAACCAGTTGGTGTAGTTGGATATCCCTTGGAATTTCACAACCATCATGTTCTTTGCTAAGGTCAGCCCTGCCTTGTCTGCTGGCTGCACCATGGTCCTCAAGCCTGCTGAGCAAACACCTTTCTCATCACTCTTTTACGCTCGTCTTGCTAAGCACTAAGCAGGTATATGGTTAATCAAATTGGATGAGTTTCTTATTAAACATTAGTTCCTTAATGGTGTTTGGTTTCACTTTTGGGATCTTAGAATCAATTATCATTGAACATAAATCACGTCACTTCCAAGTTCCAACTCACTTTTACCGTAATCAATTTTACCAAAACCAATGCTATTGAAAATCAATTCTAACAACTCTGATCCAAGCTCGCACTTAGTATTCTAATACATAAATGGTAATATAAGCTGACTGGTTTTTCTTGTTTTCCCTTTTGATCAAGGCTGGTATCCCAGATGGAGTGCTCAATGTAGTACCCGGATTTGGCTCAGTTGCTGACTTGCTGGTGCTGCAATTACCTCACATATGGACATTGATGCTGTAATTTTTGTGCCAAAACGTTCTATAGAATTGATTAAGTCGAAAGTGCATTGTATATTCCATACCAACTAGCTAGGCACTAGCAACCCATAAGGTTTTCTATGATATGTTACAGGTCAGTTTTACAGGTTCAACAGAAACATGTCGTCAAGTAATGAAGGCTGCAGCCATGAGCAACTTGAAACCTGTTTCACTCGGGGTAAATAGCCAACTTGGTCCCTGAATGTGTTAGCCGCCTTCATATTGGTCCTTAAACTTCTAAAATGTCACCCATAGTCCTTGAAAGTGGCAAAATTCATTCATGCTAGTCCCTAGGTTAAAAAAGGCAGACGGACGTTAACGGAAGTCTGACCTGGATTTTTTTTTGTCATAATTGAAGCTTACGTGGCATTTGACTGTTAGAAAAGTTTTTAAGACTTCAATCTAGTCCCTGAATTTGAAAAAAACAAAATTCTCTCCCCCTCTTCCTCTACCTCTACCTCTACCCACCACCATCACCCTCTCTCCATCTCCATCTTCTTCTTCCCACCCTCATCCCCTCCCTCTCACGCTCTCCCTCACCAAAATCACAAACTGTTTGAAATAGCTTCTTGTATCGATGATGATTGCTGCTATTGTGGTTAACAAGCTTGATCTTGTATCTTCGTGTTTGTATTATGCGCTTGACTCACAAAATTGAGTTGAAGATTCAGACCAAGGAGTGGAGGCCGATTGATAGCCAGCATATCTGCGATTTTTGGTTTGTTGGATGGTATGGTGAAGACATTGGACAATGCAGAGAGTGTAAAGTTGCAGTATCGCTCCCTTGCTAAGGTTTTGGATGATCCTTCAAAGATTGCCTCCAGCAAGACGGTACCTAACTGGGTTTAGATCTGCTGCACACCATCATCAGAATTAGGTGTGGCTGCTAATACTTCTTCACCAATATACCACTACAATTTCTCTAGTTCCACTTTTGTATTTAGAAAACTGTGCTTGTTGAGTATGTAAAAATATATGCTTTCTCATGCTTCGTGTTCGTTGAGAGTTTAATAGCTTAATTAGCAATCACCTTGTAATAGACACAGTAACAGATTTGGAAACAGCTCATCTAAAATGAGTTTTTACTTTTAAAAAAAAAATTGTCTGGGTTTGTTTTTCTGAGATTGAAGGTGCAGTAGTATGGTGGCTATGGAAATGATTTTGGAAGAGGGTTAAATTTCTGGGTTTAAGTTTATTTCTTGGTTTTGTGATTTTGGGTTGAAGGATTTTAGTTTTTGGAAGGGAAAAAGAGTTGGGGTGAGGGAGAACGTGAGAGGGAGGGGATGAGAGTGGGAAGAAGAAGATGGAGATGGAGAGAGGGTGATGGTGGTGGGGAGAGGTAGAGGAAGATGGGGGAGTGAAAAAAAAATTTCAAGTTCAAGGACTAGATTGAAGTCTTAAAAACTTTTCTAACAGTTAACTGTCACGTAAGTTTCAATAATGACAAAAAAAAATTTCAGGTCAGACTTCCGTTAACGTCTGTCTGCCTTTTTTAACCCAGGGACTAGCATGAATGAGTTTTGACACTTTCAAGGACCACGAGAGACATTTTAGAAGTTTAAGGACCAAGTTGAAGGCGGCTAACACATTCAGGGACCAAGTTGGCCATTTACCCGTTTCACTCGAATTAGGAGGCAAGTCGCCGGTCTTAATTTTTGACAATGCTGATGTAGACAAAACGGTTGAACTTTCTCTCTTTTGCATCCTACACAACAAGGTAGTTTCTTTCAAGGAAATCTTTGTCACAAGAAAAAGAACAAAGACTCGTTATACCCCAAGTAACTAACTCTAATATTCAGGGAGAAGTCTGTGTTGCATTCTCCAGAGTTTTTGTCCAGGAAGGGATATATGATGAGTTTGAGAAGAAGGTAGGGGAGAAGGCCAAAAGTTGGGTAGTGGGAGACCCTTTTGATCCTAAAGTACAGCAAGGACCCCAAGTAAGGATACTTCAAATTAGCACAAAATTTAGTATGCTTGGTTCCTTGTTTGGCGACTTCTGAGAGAGTAAAATCAATTCTGAGCGGCAATATATCATAGTCATTTTTTAGAATTGATTTCAGTTCTAAAATAAATTCTTCTAGAAGCTAAGAGATGCTTTTGCGAGTAACATAGTCAATTGAGAGATTTTACAACTTGATTTCACGACAATATCCTACAAAAGTCACTTCATTCATAAATCCATCCCAGCATAAATCACTTCACTTTCAACCCACTTGTACTAAAATCAATTCTATCAAAATCCATTTTATCCAAAATCGACTGTGAAAACATTGATCCATTTGAGCTTCCCATTGTATTCTATTTCTATCTTCATGTAGCAGCTTGCAGAAAAAGAAAAAGGTTAACATAATTCTCCTCTGCACATGGTTTTCTATGCAGACTAGTGAGGAAAAAATTGATAAAATCCTTTCCTATATTGAGCCTGGAAAGAATGAAGGAGCCACATTGTTGACTGGGGGCAAGCCAGTGGGAAACATGGGATATTACATTCAGCCTACTATCTTCACCAATGTTAAGGAGGACATGGTCACATGGTAATAGTAAAAGATGAAATATTTGGACCTGTAATGGTATAAGTTCAAGTAAGTATAAACGTTATACTCCTTTTTCTTATCACTCAATTAGTATAAAAAAAGTTAGCCGTTATAGTTAGAAAGTACAAGATTTTATGAACCTCAAATTAGAATGTGATACTTCTAAATTCCAATGTGGAACTCAAGTTTCATACCTTACAAGATGAGCGGATTTGGAAGAGATTACGGACTGGAAGCACTTCACAAGTTTCTTCAAGTAAAATCAGTTGCACCTCCTATTTACAATTCTCCATGGCTTTGACACTTTCATCTGTGCTTGTAAACACTAAAAACATACAAGTATCTTTAACTGCTTAAGTCTTATCCTTTCTTCTGGTTTCTGAACAATAAAAGTTTCTGGCGTTATCTAGTGATGATAATGAATTTTAAAAATTATCGGACCACCACAGTGAAACTCGAGATAGAATATTTGAAGATTTATAGGTAAATAAAAAAATTCAAAATTCAAAATAAAATACCAGAGAAGGAATTTGGATTCATATCAAAACTCTTATGGACGCAACCTTGATCCGAGACCGCCAGAAAAAATAGTTTTTGGGACCGAAATGCCCTGCAGTGCAGAAAATCTTACGACACAAACACAACCTGAGATAAAGAACATAGACTTCACAAAATCCATCTGCAAAAATAACCGCAAACCTTATTTCACATGCGAAACCGGTCCCTCAAGATCCCTCGGACTAATTTGCTCCCCTAAAATTTGTTGAAGGACTAATTTAGTAGTTTGCTCGATATTAAATATGCTAATAGCCTATTGAACTGAAATTTAGTTATCCTAAGCTATCAAAAGACTGAATTAGGAATTAAGAGGCTTGTGCAAAATCAACTTTATGGTTTTCCTGTTAACTGTTTACGAAGAAGTGCTATACAATGTTCAAGTCAGAAATATAATAGAAAATCACCCATATGTCTCTTGATCCAACTGCTAAAGCTTTCGGAATAGTTGGTTCATGACATAGTATAAGAGTCTCTATGACCAAATGGCGATCTTTGTTGGCTCCCTTCTATCATTCTAATAAAAAGTTGCTCAATAGTCTCTTGTGTGAGGGGCCATGTTAGAAATGTAATATTAACATCTTAAGTTCTCCACTTATCCCTGTGACAATTAATTATATCAAATTTGGTTGCCATTTCTGCACCCTGACAAAACTTGTTCAGTGCGGCAAGAGTGGCTAGTTAATCTGTACCTAATTGTAACCTTAAATCTTACTGATAAACTAATGGCAGAGTAGATGAAGGGCTGTGTCACCGGTATGTGTACATCTTCATGGCCAAGTGGGTTTACTGCAAAACAATTCAGGCAAAATGCTTACTTCATTAGCAGCTGCAATGGAAACTACTCTTTGGATTGATCTGCATTCATCTCCTCAATGTTTGCAAATTACGATTTTGCAGCACTGTTCCGATTCAAAACGCATGCAAAATCTTTTTTTGGTGGAATCCCGTAGAATCTTAGATTTTAATCGTAAAATCGTAAAATCCTATTGAATCTTACGATTCTAGTATTTTTTTAATTTTTGAAGCTGATTCCTAAAATTGGGGAAACTAGAGAGTTTTTTAACTTTGTGGAAAAAACAACCCACCACCCAGCATTTAGGGGATTTCGAAATTGAAGCTCTAATTGATTGTAGTTGCCAAATTTGAATGGTTAATTGACAAGAATTAATAACTGATTGTATATTTCGAAAAATCAACCCATGTGACCGTTTTCATGCCTCTAATTGCCTATTTAATTCACTCATAGTAGAGTGAATTGAATCACACATTCATGCTCTGTTTTCTGTAGTCTCTATCTAGGTCTCTTCTTCTTATGTTTTCTCTTCATTCTTCAACATCTTTGTTTTCCTTCATTCTTCAACGTCTCTGTTTCATCTTTTAATTTCATGTTCTAGTACTCTTATGATTTTGGATTGAGATTATGACTTATATGGATGTTAATCTGATGAATTTTTATTCCAATTTTTGTTAAATGATGTGACTTACAAGATATCAATGCTATTTTTTTGTTTTTCTATTTATGGTAGAATCTTACGATTCAATTTACGATTATACGATTATACGATTTTGAACCCCCTCTCCGATTCTACGTAGAATCTAGTTTTTCACAACATTGCATCTCCTGCTCTGTTCTGAAAGTAACAGCTTAGACCACTTGTTTACATGTTTACTAATAATTGTATAATCTTTATCTGCAAAAATCCGCATTGTTGCTTTTCTACTCCCCTGTCCTTGCATTGCTCTTCCACCATCACCTGTACATTCCTTCCTTCTCTGTAATAAAAGCTGGTTTACCCTGTATTTTTTTGGAACTTGGTGAAAGCTAGCCTTTTCTGAATAACAAATGAATATGCATTTCTCTCTCTTTATCTGTATTGGACCTCGCCGTTCATTAACTTCAGAATCTTCCTGCTCATGCATAGCCCTAAGCCTTCTTGAGTCGCCCACCGACTGTTATGAAACATGTCTTGAATCAATTCAGGAGGAAGATCTTCACCAGGGCATACCAACCTTCACATAACATGGAATAAAACAAACATTCTCAAATAGTATCCAATTGAAAATAGTATCCAGGTGAAAATTGACTATACAGAAAGTTAGGTCTAACCCAAATTCTAATATAGTATTAGAGTTTGTCCTAGATCTGTGTATTAGAATCCACCCATATATGGATGGACCACCCGCAGATGTTTATTCTAGCAAATTCTACGCTATGTCCAGTCCTGGGCGTGAAGGGTGTATTAAGAAGTCTCATTTTAACTAGAGATATGACTAATAAATCCTTATATAGGGTAGATCAACCCTCAGCTCTAAGCTAGCTTTTGGGGTAGAGTTAGACCCAACCCAAATTCTAAGACAGAAAAACACCATTCTTTTAGCACTAAACTACAAGTTGTTAAATATATATACATCTAAGAACTGGAATGATACAATGCATTTGCAACTTTATCTTCTTTTATGTAATCTCATTGAAAAATTATGTGAAATGTCAAGTGAACATATGGGATGCTAATAGTAAACCTCTTTTTATGGTCTGCCAGAGAGGCATAGGGAAGGTCTTTTCAGTAATCCACAATTTACTAGTCACTGAATGGTTAATTAAAAGGTATTGGTATCTTCCATCTTAAGGGTGAGTTCAAATGGGAAATTCAAATTTTAGAACAGCCTACATTACAATGGTTCAGAATATTCAAATACTTCATTGTCATGTTAAAACAGTATGTAAACCTGGGGTTCTTGTAAACCAAAGATGTAACTATCATTCATAAAACCTTATTCGAGTGAAAAAAGTAATGAAGTTAAGTAGTTAACATGAAGATCATGCCACTGTACCTAAATTCAGCATGGAGAAGGGTGAGCCCGTCTGAAATTTGCTTTAATTTTTGGTATACATGAATCTCTACCCAGCCATCTGGAGATGGTGCATACCGCACAACATTTGATAAGAAATCAGCCAATACTTGTTGAACTTGAATCCCCAACTGATCACCATAAACGGCCAATATTTTGATTTCTTCAGGAATATCGCGAATCAACTGTAGAATTCTTTCTCTTAGCAAGACCATTACTTGACTAACTACTTCATTTATGACATTCCCAAGCAAGAATTCTCCCCTTTCAAGCTCCAGGGACCTAACTCCAACAGGAAATAAAGACATGAATCCCGCCTTTCTCGAAGGAAAACCAAAGCAGTAAGTTTAGAAGGACATTAAATCAAATAAGCAGACTACCAAAGACCTCAAAACATGAAAGTATCAACCTACTAGCAAACCCTGGTAATTTAGGATAGAATTGATGTTTTAGATTCATTGATAGATATGATTCTCCAAGTGTACATATCCAGCCAAGAAGGCAGTATATATGTTTATCTGATTAATAAGTGCTTTGGCTGAGATAGTCTATTTAATAGAATCATAGAAGACAAGTGAAATTGATTCACAATCACATCATTGACAAACACGTAAAACATGGACCTTTGACAAACTATTGATAATCTAGGGTGTTGCTCTATTTTGTCAGATCAAAGCAAAACATCACAAAACTTCATGACATTGATTAAACATGGATAGGGACAAAGCCAATCAGAAAAAAAGAATTCTAAAAGACCTTGGATTGACTGCATTAAGTTAATTTGCACACTATTTTGCAGAATGCTAGAAAATTCTAAATGACAACATAAACTGAGACTTTTTAACCTCAGTTATAACGAACAATATCAAAAGAAAAGAAAGCTACCAATTTCTCAATTAGTTAGTTAATAAAATTGTAACATAACATACATGATTAGATCTTCATCTTGTTATGATCAGCAAGAGTATGTACCAGCATGCTTTACCTAGATTCTCGAGAACACAAGGTATTATTCAACTCGTTATTTCTTTCCATCATTAACAGACAATTGAATTCTCATGTTCTCATTCTTTATCATCAACCAGTCAGTATTATCTAATAGTATCAGGAGTAGGACTATCTTATTATATGGGGGAAAGACGATGCAGTGAACTTAATAACTAAACCAGGTTTTTTTTAGCATTTCATGAGAAGTTCATTTGAAATAAATTAATCAAGAGGAGTCTAGCCGTACACTCTTCCTAACTCATTCTCTTATTGGTTGAAATTCATGGGGGTTGCATCAAATTGAGATTTGAGAGTGACCTAGTAGACCCCACATGAATTTCAACCAATATGAGAGAGTGTGTGTTGAAAAGATAGTGTTGTTAGCATTTCTCAATAATCATATACCTTGACTGACAAGTGCGAATTTCTTACCCATTTAGCATAATATCATGCCTTCATGAATCTTATTACAACATTAGAGAAAGTCTCTTTACCTTTAGCATAACTACTAAGCAAGGGCCTAAGAATAGCTTTTACAATTCTAAATCCCTCACATGAAAAGCCTGCAAGCCATGTGTGGGGATATCAGACTCAGAAATTAAAGTTATCTAGTAATGAATGTACACACAATTTTATACTGACATTTTTGTTCCTGAACTGTTGAGCAACAAGATTGAACAGTTAGGACAACTTGGTAGCCTAATCCCATGGCAAAGTACCATTTGCTCTAAAAACAAAAGCTATTACTTTTCAATGCGATATAACTTAAATTTTATTCCTACAATTCGTCACGTTTCAAGCCTAGCAGGTTTCATATGATGGATGCCGGATTTATATAGCCAAATGTTACAACACTAACATTCACTTCCAGCACAATTTTAAGATTTTAATGATTGCTTAGAAAACTCACCCATCCTCGATACTTTCCAGATCAATGTCCCGTGTTATCTTTAACATTTGCTTCTCACAAGCAGCACTAGTCTCAAGAAACTGTTTTTGCTCCTCAGTCAAGCCTGTAGCCTCCAAAAGAGAGTTTGTAAAGCGTATCCCACTCAAGGGATTTTTTACTCCTAGCAAAGCAATTCTTCTCTTGTTGTTTCTGGACTTTCAGAGCTTGTTGAAGATCAGGACTTACAATTTGCAAAAAGCAAAAAGCCCCAATGATCTGACCATCTATGTTAACCCTCTTATTTGCAGTCAAGAAAGTTTGCACATATTTTCCATGCCGGTCAAGAAATGAAAAAGGGAATTTATCTGTATCTTGTCCACCAAGTGCATTGTGCAAGACAATCATAAACTTTGTTATAGCATCTGAACCCTTTAACTGACAGCAACTGCCAAAAACCTCTCCTACTAACAATTTTCCAATGACATCTGCACGACTTGGTTCATGATAGTTCAAGCAAACCCAAAAAGCCAAGGGAGAGTGACAAACCTGTAGGAAATGACCTTCAATACCAGTCTACAATAGAATGAACTAATGAAGCATACATCCGCAAGAGAATGAGACCAACCAAACCACTGATCACACTCAAACCCACTCAACAATGAAAAAAAGGGTAGTGAAAGCAATGTAAGCTGAATTTAGTAATTATATACTTTGGTCATGTCAGGTGTGGTTTGATTCTATTGCACACCTAGACCTGCCATGGCAAGTGACCCTGCTGAAAGTACAATAAAATAGACGCCACATCAAGAACATCACAGCTTTCTTTCCAAGATTGATAAAAGACTGTTGAAACTTAAAACAACACACCCAATTGTATGTATTATTACTATCTCCAGCAAAATAACCATCTTTTCATTTTTTAATAAACAAAACATCAACAGAGATGACAAATTAAAACAAACATTAAAAAAAACACCATTGAAGTAAACAAAACCAAGATTCATAAAATTCTATATTAGGATAAATTAAAGCTGCTTTTGTTTTGTTTATTCCATCATGTAGTCCTCCTCCTCATCTTCATCTTCATCCTCCTCACCCAGCTCAAAATCAGCCAGTAACTCCTCCAGTGGAACAGAAGGTAGCTCTTCCCCATCAGTCACAGATGCCATATCTGATGGCTGGTACTCTTTATTTTCGTACAATGATATGTTGAACCTCAGGTCAGGGTTTTCTTCCAAATCTTTTAAGAATTGTTCATATTCTGAGTTCATCTTGTCTGGGTCAGTTCTACCCTTATCATCAACCTCCATGTTGAGTGATTTAAGCTTCCATGAACGAGGCTTCCCACGTTGCTTCAGGCGCTTCTCTTCATAACTCTTCTTTACTAAAATTGCTTCAGGAAGGGGTCCTTTGAATTTGTCCAATTCAATGTCATTACAATTAGCCCCATGTAGGTCATAACCAAGAGCATAATCCCCAGGATTTAAAAGATGACCAAGATGAGTCCTAATGGAAAATCTTGTATCATTCTTTCCGAAATCGGACACACGAGCCACTTCAGCAAGAGCTAAAACATATTTTGTGCCGCCAACAGTAACCACCTCAGATGGCACAACCTCCTCCACATTCAGCACAACATACTCCACTAACTGTCTACTAGTAAGTAAAGACTTGAAGGCCCTCCAATACTTATCAGCATCTAAGAAACAGTGCCTCAAGGTAAATGGATCAAGCAGAACAATGTTGTTGGTAACCTTAGTGCAAATTACCAATGGGCCAAGATTTCCCAAACTTAGAGCAACATTATGAGGCAGACAGATTAAATCCTCACGGCAAATGGGGCTGATTTCAACAGAAAATGTAAACTTGTAATTGTATTCATTACTCTTTGTATCATGAGAAACAAGTTGCATATTATCACCATTGCTCCTTATAGGAGCTACTTTCCTTAAAAATTTCACAAACTCCTCACCATGGTTTTTGTTGGAGAAAAAGAAGTCAATGCCCTCATGCATCTGTTTTATCCTTATAGCCCTGGCCGCAGCACCATGCTTGAGAATCAGCTGCTCCAAATAAAAGAAGGTTCGGCGATGCGAAACGTGTTGCCTAAGTTGCACAGCAGCAATCCACTGATCAGGATTAGCCGCCACCCTGGTGCAAGAATCGCACATATGTTCCTGCTGAACATACTAGACGATATAAGACTGTTCGAGAATCGCCCCATTCAGAACCTCCTTCTGAACCTTGACATGAACCTTAATCCTCTTGGAGTGAGGCTCAGTCCAGATGAAACGAGCATCCACCATCCTCACTTTTTTGGTACTCAACTTCTTCTGGAACATGTTCAAGCAGAATTTGAGCAGCTCCTTGGATTCCAATTGAAGATGTTTGATCCAAGTTTTCTGTTGCTGCAAGTAACTATCACACTCAGGGCAGTGAAAGATTTTAATACGCTTCAGGAGCCCCTCTGTGATGTCCTCTTGGGAGGATAAACACTTGACACACATGTTGGCAGCGTTGGGTTGCATGGGAATTCCACATATGCAACACAAAACACTGCTGATTGTTTGGTGAACAGTGAACATTCCAGCTTCAATCTCCATGGCTGATGAACCTAACATCATGGTGATTGAAAAACAAGACACTGAATTTCCCACCCTGTTCCAAAACAGAAAAAATTACTTGATATTGGAAAATTTACCATCAGCAATCCGCCAAGACAATTATGTGTGTTGATATGATATGCATGCCAAAAATATACCAAAGAGCAAACAAAAATGAAAAGCAGAGCAAGAATGACTCAATCACAAGAAGGGCACATATAAGTGTAAATCAGTGTAATATATTGATAAAATAGAGATTCAACCTTGTTTACAACAACTTAAATATCTTATCATGAACTTGGCAGTCCCATAATTTAGATTTCTATGAATAATATATAACCAGCAGCAATTGAGATGCTTAAAATATAAGTAACGACACACACATTAATCAGGTGAGGAACTTGAATTGCTGAGTGAACAAATTCATGTGTCATTACAAGTTAAAATATGTGATGCATATGCTAAGAAAAAATCAAACTCGGTTACTTCCATTGATAATTCAAGGATCAAGGTTTCACATAAATCAATGGAATCAAAGCTTTTACCTGTAAAATCAAGCCAGGGCTGTGTGGGCCGGTGGACTGTGGTGGCTCTGCGAAACAGAGGTGTGGTAGGTGCGGTGCGTGTGGGCGCGCCGCCGGGGCTGCGCCGCTGCGTTCGGCGTGAGGGCTGGCAGCGGCGGCCGTGGAGTCGGTTTGAAACAGAGGGATTTTTGCGGCTGAGAGAGGAAGGAGGTGAGTGAGAAAGTTTTTACGTTTTTTTTTTATTTTGACTGAGGGATGGACCAGGCTTAACAAACAAAAAAACACCATTTTTTTTCTCTACGGCCCAAATAATTTTTTTTGCGGGCCATAAATCCGCCCCTAATGTCCTTTTTAAATATTTGATAAAGTGATTTTCTTAGTAAATAAGAGTTGAAACAAAGGCACAGAAGTATCACTTAAGTTGGTCCATATCTCATTGACCAAAAAAAAAAAAGTTGGTCCATATCTCTATTTTGTTTTTGTGTGTGCTTATTTCAGTAAACATGTCGTACGTGAAGACAATTAGGGAAGCTTACCCTCTTAGTTCTGCTGCTACCTTGACCAAATGTTTCCCTTTGAGTACATATTGGAGTTCCGATTCGGGTTCAATGGGTCTTTCAAAACGAGGGGTCTTCTTGTGAAGTTTTGGGTCATGAGAATGAGGAAACCACCATTCTACCCATGAATATGAATAATGATCTTACTTGATGAAACCACCATTCTACTACCATAATTGCAAGAAACAAACTCATATGTGAGATATGCACGTCTTCATTGCTCAATATAAATGTTGGCACTCAAAAATAGGGGAAAATACGGCTAAATAAGTATGAGTTGTTAATGAGTTAATTTGGACTATCCGAAATTAGCGGCCAGGTAGTTAGCCGTTTTGGATCGGCTGTCAGTTAGTCGTTAGCTTAATTAGCCGTCAGTCGATGTGAGCCTTGAAATGTGGAAGGTGGTTGACCTAAGTCCGTTATCTGAGTAAAATCCCTTGATAAACCACGTGCTACAAGAAATTATGTAGTTTTGTTGTAAAAAATAAGTTCCTACTTTTAAGGAAGGAATTATGCTTGGGGTGCAGCTGCATTAGCCTTTCTGCATGATCATCTTAAGGATGCTAGTAGGGACATCACCAACAGTTATGGAGGGTTCTTGAATTTGTTTCAGGTTTATTACATTTTGTTTGTTGATTTCTCTTAAATTAACATTTTTCCTTTAGTAAGTATAATTACTTTTGTTTGATTACAGGCCTGGATCTTTGAGCATTTTCCTACCTACATTGAGGCCATGCCGAGGGTTATGCGATGGAAATCAAAGAAGGGGAATATGTTCATCCACCTGAAGAGGATTGCCTTGGATGATCTTTCTGCAGGCTCCGTCATCTGGGCACCCTACACCAGCCACAGGCAGCACATGTTGTTTTACCCGGTTAGCCTTTGTAGCGGGTTCATCCGCCACTTTGGCATGATACACCCTCTCTTGTAGGAGGGAGTTTTGAGGTAGTTTTGGTTTGTGCCGACTGGTCCTAATCTACCACCCTTTGATAAACACACATGTGAGGATGTTGATGAGAAGTTTGGAGATTTTGCTAGGCACACGGTTAAAGGGGCACTCTCCAAATACCCATCTCAAGCATTTGGCGATTACTTGAGGAGGTATATGGGAGTCTTCCACTCCATAGTGGTTCCTCCAGAGACTAGGGATGATGGTGCATCGACTCCAGGGGTGAGTCTTTTTTCTTTGTGATGCAAATACGTTAAATGGATTTAGTATAACACTTATATTGAATTGCTCTACATTTTATCAGCGTGTTCTTGAGAAATTTAGAACATGGTTCTTAATAACCGTGAACCTTGATGAGTCAGGATATCATGAAAGAACGAGGATATGGGAGGCAAACCTGAACATGCACGCCATCATACAACAGGTTGTGCATGATGAGGGTGAGAGTGACAATGGCGGTGGCGGTGGCAGGAAGAGGAAAAAGAGGAAGGAAGACTCACCTAGCTCAAGGGGTGGAAGACATTAGGATATGTTTGTAATTATGTTTGTTTTGTGGATTATGTGTATGGTGTACGAATGTTTTAGTTTGTAATTGTGGGTGTTTGGACTTTGGTTGATGGTTGTTTTAGCTTTGTGTATGAAAGTTTGTATTAGTTATGTTTGTTTCATATATTAATGTTCAGTTCATGGCTTAGTTTTTTTTCCCGCAGTTCGCAGGCATGTCGCACTTTCAAGTGTGTAGGTAACGCACTTCTAAGTGTGTAGATAACACACTTAGAAAAAGTGTTATGTACGCACTGCTAAGTGCATTACATACGCGCTTGAAAGTGGGATGGTAACGCACTTAAAAGCCCAAACGAGCACAAATGCATGCAATTTTACATACAATCTAAATTAGCAAGTTTTTCATATCTGTCATCTCTTGAGATTGTTGATCCAGACAAGATGTTGTTACATTATGCCATACACATGTTATGACAATTAACTCCCTCCTCAAATGTTATCCTCTTGATCATTTCTCCAGAACTGACATTAGTCTCCTAGCTCCTGAGATTGTTGATTCAAGCAAGTTGTTGTTGCCTTAAGGACACAACCTGTTGAACCACCTTGTTTAGAGTGAACCTTGGCAAGTTTGTTATATCTGAAAAGGGATACTCAAGACCTACGATAGCAAGTTTCATATCTGAATCAAAATATCCAACATCAAATATGACTTGCTAATGTTGGGAATGAAATTCAAGGAACCCAACCCCATGCATTATACCCAAGGAAGAAGAAAGTAGAAGAAATTATAGTAGAATTGTGTGAGAAAGAGAAACACATAAACCTCTATATATAGCATCTGATGAAGCATATGAATTAACCGTCAAAATAATGTTTAACATATGTATTTATTGGAAATTGAGAGTTTCAGAAATTGAACTTGATAGTGGTTGTGCAAGCGAAAAAATTTAAGGGTCTCTTTAGTCTTTTTTTCAAAATTAAGGAGTGTATGAATAGATGTATATTAGAAATTGGGAGGCTTATACTCAACCATAAAAGCTAGCTCAAGAGTTAAGGTTTGCACTACCTTTATAAATATTATCTATGCTCTATCTCTAAGCAGTGTGAGATTTCTAACATGATGACAATCAATGTTCTGAAAACTGGACCGGACCGGTTGGTTCGACCGATCAGACCGGGAACCGGACATCCCATCGGTCCTGAACACTGCTAAAACCGGGGTACTATCAAACCGGTCAAAACCCGTCAAAACCGGTAAAAACCGGTAAAATCGGCGATTATGTGGTTCAACCGGTTAGTTAAAAAATTTATTTTTCCAATCAGACTTGTCCGTATCTGCTCTGATTTCAAGCTGGTACCCCCTTGATTTTCGCATTCCAGTCATTAATATTGGGTGTTTCCATAAAAGACTGCTGTGAACATTTATTATTATTTTGAAATAGAGCATTTACCTAGTTTCAAAAAAAGAAATAGAGCATTTACTACTACTTACTCCATTGACTAAAAAAACAAAAAGAATATAAGCATATTGTAAGATTGTGCAACGATTGTAAAAAAAAATGCAATGTAATACTTTGAAATGTAATGGAATCATCACCTAGGTAGTTTAAAAAAAAACCTAGGTGGGGCTCGCTATCATTTACGAAGTTCTATTTTTTTTAAACATAACTTTAGTATTTAAATTGTCATATTTATTATATTAAAAAACTTGTCAAATTATTTTCAAAAAAAAAACTTGTCAAATTAAGTGGTACTATATATATATATATAGTAGATGTGACCCAAAAAGTGTTATATATAGTATATATTATATTTTTAATAGTATTAATAATAAATATTTATTTTTTAAATACTATTTAAATATAACCGGTTGGACCCCGGTTTGATCCCGATTGAATCTTTAAACCTTAAATCAGTGTCTTTACCGGTTTAGTGACCGGTCCGATTTTCAGAACATTGGTGACAATAACAATCCATTGATAGAACCAACCTGTTTGGAATTCTACTCTGACAGCTGGTGTGATCCCATTGTTGATTGTTCCTAGCATGTATGGCACGGTGGTCTAATGGGGGAAACTGAAAGTAAAAGGAACTAGAAGGTCTAGAAAAGTATTTGCAATTTGGATTGGGAAGTAAGAAACGCGTTTGGTTTGGTTTGAAATTAATTAATTTTTTATTTATTGATAAATACTAGGAAAGAGTTGAAAATTTAGTTGTGACTTGTGAGGAATAGGAAAAGAGAAAGAATGAAGAAAAACGGGGAAGAGGTAGCGGTGGGAGTGCCGGTGGGAGGGATGCCGCCTAAGGCGGTGGTCGGAGATCCCAAGGCCATGGGCATCCCTATCCAGCAAACAATTTACAGGGACACTCCTGCTCCCTTCAACTGCCATTTTTGTGGTAACACCGGTCTCACTAATGTCAGGTATTAATGTTATTAAATTTCTAATTTCCATTTCATTATGTTCATTGCTCTGATCAAATCATGTTTTTTTTTTTGAACTTCTAATCATGTTAATTAGGCGTGTATGCAAGATAACAAATATATTGTTTTGTTTGTTCATTTATCTTGTGCTATCTCTGGCTGTATGTGTGGGTAAAATTGGCTCTTTATATGTGAATTAGTAGGTAGTTGGAAAAGATGATCTTGCTTGAGGTTTATGCGTGAGAGTCAGAGAGCATACACTAAAGTTGGTGTAATTCATGTTTTCAATCTTTAGGTTGTGTAAGAAGGATTTATGGTTGTAGGAGAATGGAGGGGAGGAGAGGGTTTGTTTTTAATTTATCATGTTTTGTTCAAATTTTAGGAGGGGAGAGAGGAAGGGACCAAAACCCCTCATAACTCAATTTTGTGTCTTCTCCAAAAATATCCTCATCTGCTTTCAATGCTACTAGTTCAGATACCGCGGGATGGGATTTTTGGTGTGACGTTGTCATGGCAGGTCCCAGTTTAACCATTCTGGTGAATGAACAACACCTACGTTTCACTGTTCCAGGTCCTAAAGGCTTTTATGTTTTATTTTTATTTTTATGAGAAGCTAAAGAATGCATTGAATGAGAAATAAAAGGGGTACATCAACCCAATGCAACATAGAGTCAGAGATGAGACAGGGAAAAAAAAGAGAAAAAAGAAAAAGAAAAAATCAGAGGCAGCTGCTAGAATACCACAGAAGCAAAATGAACATTGTAATTCTTGTTACACCCCCAATAAACAGAACCAAGATATGGGCGTATGGCCATTTAGTAAAGCCCCCCAAAACATGACAGTACCCAACCTGTTATTCTCTACCATATTCTAGAAAGACCTGATCAAACAAATTGCTTATGCCTTCACCTATATGCCAGCAACAAAATGCTCACCGCCACCAAGTTGTTTTGCCCTTTCATTCATTGATTGAAACAGCCTAGCCACCAATTTGTTTTGCCCTTTCATTCACTGATTGAAACAGCGTAGCTACCAAATTGTTTTGCCCTTTCATTCACTGAATGAAACAGCCTAGGACACATTCAACGAGAGTTGAACAACACCACCTGCTGCATTGTTCCTCAATAGTCACAGACACTTTTTGATCTTTTTCATACACGAACATTAATACCAGAAGAACCTTCAATGCACTTCTCATTAAACCAATTTCTTCTGCAGAAATGTTAATACTGACAGGAGAGGTTATAACCAATGAAGTAAATGTATTTTAAAATAAGGGTCATTGAAGTAACCAAACACACAATATTATTTAAAAACTCTCCCCTTCCTTCCCCTCCCCTCTTTTGAACCAAACATGATGCACTCTGAGGCACAGCTAGCAAAGCTCAACAACACAATATAAATAGTTGAGAAGGGCAAATTTTATTTTGTTTGCAATTTGATAGTTAATGCCCATCACCAATACTTGAGGGAGAGCAGGAGACTCAAGAGAGAGAGAGTTATCAAGAAGAGAAAGAAAAAACAGTTGGATATTTTTATACTTTTGGATTATATTGTGCTTAGGTTATACATGCATTAAGTATTTTTATGCTGTCTTATCCTTTACTTTTTTTTGCAAACAAAGTTCACCTTTAGAGGCACTGGCTTGAGTCTCTTGATGACCAGTAAATTGGGATTGATAAGCATGAGTAGAATTATGCAATTCTTTTTATTTTTAAAACTTGTCTCTCTTTATTTATTCTTTACGTTATGTATGTTCTTTTTGCTTTCCAATATAAGTTGAGTGTGTATAACATGAAAGAGAATCCCACAGCTTTGCCCATTTAGAATTTTACAAGTTTTTGTACTTTTAAACTTGATTGAGTTGGTTTTCTTATGAATTTATTTTGTTTTATCTGAAACACAGATCAAAACCCAGTCTGGCAGCATTTGTTGGATGCTTGATGCCAATGATGCTTGGAGTTTGCTTTCTTTGTCCTTCAATGGACTGCCTCTGGCACAAATATCACTACTGTCCAGAATGCCATGAAAAGGTAGTATCATTGTAATTCATCCAATAAGACTGTCTCTTGCATGAATATCGCTAATGTAAATGTTAAATTGCAACTTAACGTCATCATTGTTATGTTCGTGTATAGGTTGCTGATTTTGAGAAATCAGACCCCTGTGCTGTGATGGATCCACCACATTGGACGCAGGAGAGCTATGCTTTGTCTGGATAGTATGAAAATTGTATTACTGGAATTTGGGGCATTGTCTGAAAGTTGTAACTTTGGATGTGCATTATTCATTGTTAAGTTTCGTAACAATTACCTGTTACATGTGCATGCGACAAAGAGAAGAATGCTAGTTGCTTTCTGCTCTTGAAATTGATATGGACTTTTGTTATCTAATTTTACATCTGTTGTATAGCAGCAATATACTCATGTTTAGTTGAGTGAGAATTGCAGGTATATACTATCAGCATGGTTTGTTTCTGCCTTGGTTGTCTTGTTTGAAGTTAAATAAGGAAATAGTTGGATTGAATTGTTTATTTTGGTGCTGAGGAGATATTCAACCTCTCATATTCCTACTACAATTTTCGTGTTAATTTTACTGAAAAGATTGGATGTGTCTGTGATAATGCTCAAGTTTTTTTTTTTTTGATAAGCTGATAATGCTCAAGTATAGCGACGAGAATTTAGCTCTTTCATGTAGTTTGTTTCCCCCTTCCAAGGCAAGCTGTTTCACTTCTAGAACCGAATTTTTTTTTTGTGGTATTAAAGGCAAAAGAATGGTTTTGCATCCCTCCCCTGTTGTGCTTTTTACTAGGGATCTATCCGTCACTAAGTTAATATATGGAGCTGATTTTGTAACCTTTCTCTCATTTTAATGGGGTGCTTCGTGCTCCAAAAAAAATGGGATGGTCAAATGAAGAACTTGCATGTTTGACATCATGCAGAGAATTATACATGAATGAATTGATGATTCTGAATATATAGAGTATTCCTACACAATTATTTCAGGGAATTCTTTTTTATTTCAAGACTTCATTGGCAAGCTTGATTCAAGCTTTTCTCTTAAGCAACTTGGTTCCCTCAATTATTTGATGGGCATTGAGGTGAAATCTGCTTCTCGTGGTGCCCTTCTTACTCAACAGAAGTATATTCGGGATCTTTTGAGTTAAATTGCCTTTTAATCCTAAGTGGATAAAAATTTCACATTTTATCACTTATCTTAAATATCATTAGTCTATCTAGAACTAGTGTGATTTAATTCAAACTTTATCTAGCATCATTTAGAGCATCTCCAATGCAAGGTTCTTAGTTCTTATTTTAGAGTTAAGAACTAAGAACTAAGAATTTTACCATTGGAGGTGCTGACATTGACTCCTTAGTTCTTAAAAATAAGAACTCAGTTCTTATATAAGGAGTTTTGTTTTTTGAGTTCTTAGCTTAAAATATTAATTATTTCTCTCTCATTCAAATTACTTTATGAGTTTTGTTTTATTACTTTATGAAAATAAAAAATATAAATAATGTGGTTGGTGGGACCAAATGAATAGTGGTAAGAACTAAGAGCAACTCCAACGCTGGTTTCTTAACCCAGCTGGAGTTGCTAAGAAACGTTTCTTATTTTGTGGCTGCATTGGAGTTTGCCTACTTGGCAGTTTTGGTTTCTTAACAATAGTGCAGAGTTCCTTGCTGCTTTTTGATTTCTTAGATTAAAATAATATTAACTTCTCTCACTTCCATCAACTGAATTCAGAGGGAAAAACAACAGAAGATGAAATATGAACAAAAATTCCAGAACAGAAGATGAAATTTATAACCGAATAATTACAGAAGATGAAATTTATAACCAAAACTCAACACTGTATAGATTTTTTTGAACAAAAGCTGAAATTTTTACATGAGAAAAAAGGAAAAAAAAAAACAGAAGCTTGAGTCTTGGGTCTTGACTGTAGAATGACGGTGGTGGAAGAACAGAAGCTCTGATTCGTCGTTTTGCTCCGATCTGGAAGGGAGATGAGAGGGTTTCAGAAGAAGAGTAACAAGAACAGAAGAAAAGCAACAAAATCAACACTGACATACCTCAGATCACCTCAGTTTGCCTTGCATGTGTGAAAAGGAACCTCCTTTGCAAGATTGAAGACCTTCAGAGGTTGAAAAACAGGGGTGGTGACGGCCGGAGATGGTTGGATCGTGGTGGGTTGGGGCCCTGATGGTGGAATCGAGGCGGGTTGTGCTAGAGAGAGCGAGAGAGAGAGAGAGAGAGAGAGAGAGAGAGAGAGAGAGAGAGAGAGAGAGAGAGGAGAGAGAGGGGTGGAGATGGTCAGAGAAGGGTGGAGGTCGCCGGAGATTACAGAGGAAGAAGAGAGCGTGAGAGGAAGGTGAGTGTTGACGGCTAGGGTTTGAAGCAGGGAAAGAAGGAAATTTTATATAGGTGGTGACCGGTTCAGCCGGTTATCCAGCCGTTAGGACCGGCTCTAGATCGGTTTTGACCGGCTGGAGCCGGTTTTTAGGTCATTTAGGCCCTTTTTGACCGGTTTTTTGCCATTTGGGCTCCTCTGATCAGCCCACTTTTAATAAAAATAACTTTCAGCCCAATTATTAATATTTAATTATAGTATTAAGAAAATTAAAAGAAAATAATTAAATTTTTGATTTAGTATTAAATTTTAAATCTAAATTGGGTGAAAATAAATATTATAAATTTATGTTGTATGGTGGGACACGGGTGAGACCCCTCAAATAGTAATTTAAGAAACCATGGGTTGGAGCAAAATCTGGTTCAGTTCCTTATGAGTTCCTTAAGGCTGATGTGTCAGTATGGGTCCACATGAATAGTGCAGAATAATGCTAAATAGTGTGTAAGAAACCAAATAAGAAACTTTGGCATTGGAGTTGCTCTAAGAACTAAGAACTCATGGTTGGAGCAAAATTGTTTGAGAGTTGCTTAAACACATGTGGCAATACGGACCCACATGAATAGTGCTAAAAACTAAAGAAATAAGAACTAGCATTAGAGATGCTCTTATACACCTAAAAAATTAAATATATAAGACTTGGTTTGACTTGGTAAAGAAAATTAAAAAAAGGCTTAAATACTCTCTTAGTCCCTGAAATTGTAAAGGGAATCAAACCTAATCCTTGTAAAATTTTCGCATCAAATTGGGTCCCTACAATTATTTTTTTAATCTAATTGGGTCCAAAGTGTGTCTCGATCTAATGTGGCTTGTTTTTTATCCCACTCAGCTTTTCCACGTAGCTTTTTCTTTTTCTTTTAATTCCAACTCATCATATAACAAATCATAAACAAAAATCATTACTTTCAAACCCATTCATTACGTTCTAAAAAAACTCAGTAATCTCTCCACCCTCCATCAAAGTAACCCTTCTTCACCACAATCCCAGGAAAATTGAAAACCCCAACCTTTCTGAAGAAAGAGAAAAAAGGGGAAGTAAATATCAGGGGCAGCGTTCACAGAGAGTAAAGAAAGAGGGAAGAAGAGACAAGAGGGGAAGAACAAAGGGAGGCGACGAGACGAAGGCCCGATCTACTTTGTTGGTGCTTCCATGACCCACCCATAACTCGATATGGGTTCTGCTTCTCTTTCTTCCTCAAAGAGAAGAAGGTAATCGGTGGCTTGGAAGTTGAACATGTCGTCCCAAGGAGGAACCAGAACATCCATTGTTGTTTCATCGAACAGGGATGTCGTTTCACCATGCCTTTGGCACTCTCTGAACAGAACCCCTGAAACTGAAAAGGAGGTTTTGTGGTTCCTCCTCCATCGCTCTCTAAAACTCGAAAGTTGCAACGAGCGTGAAAGGAGGGAGAGGAGAAAGAGAGGGAAGAGAAAGATTTTGTGTTTAGGGTTAAGAGATGGAGATGAAACAATGGTTTCGAGCTGGGTGTCAGATCCAAATTGGGGTTTCTCTTCCTCTGTCATATGGGTTTCAAATTCAGATTGAGGACCCAGAACGTGTCTCTTCACCTATGCTTCCTCTTCCTTCCTTCGACTTCAAATCAAAGAAATCGTTGATGCTAGATTTGGGAAAAAATAGAACCCAGGAATTTAATCTGTGTTAATGAGGTTTTGGGAAATTAGAACTCAGGGATTTTTTCTGTCAAATCGTTGATTAGGTTTTTTTTAAGATTAGGTTAGGTTTTTTTTTTCTTCTTCAGATTAGATTAGATTTTTTTTTATGATGATTTGGAATTAAAAAAAAAAAGAATAACAATTAATTATATTTAAAAAGAAAAATAAAAGCCACGTGGAAAAGCTGAGTGGGATAAAAAACAAGCCATATCAGACTCTGACACACTTTGGACCCAATTAGATTAAAAAAATAATTTTAGGGACCTAATTTGATGTGAAAATTTTACGAGTACCAGATTTGATTCCCTTTACAATTTCAGGGACCAAGAGAGTATTTAAGCCTTAAAAAAAAGTAAAACAAATCTCCGTGATCGTCATTAAAAATAAATAAATAAATCCTAGTGCGAAAAGTCTCACACATTTCGATGTAACTGGATTGTCCTATTCTTTGGGTAACTAAATTATTTTGGGCCTACCTACGGTACGAGGCCATGCTTGTTTGAAAATAGCATATCACCTCACAAATAGGTTCGGATCCAAATCCACTTCACTCCCAATCAGAGAGTGAGTGTGTGTGCAAGAAGAAGAAGAAGAAGAAGAAGAAGAAGATATGGTTGGACCAGTGAGACCTCAATTTGTTCTGTTTGGTTCTTCCATTGTTCAGTTCGGTTATGCCAAAGAAGGTTGGGTTTCTATTCTTTCACACTTGTATGCTCGTAAGGTACGTCACGCACGCACTCCATTTCTTCTTCTCAATTTGTACTCAATTGTGGTGAATCCATGAAAGATAATGACTAGTATGATCGTAATTACAGAATGGCTTGGTCAAATTTTTGATAAGGCTTATGTTTGATCTACAACAACAACATTGTATGCAATGTGACGTGTCCTTATTTTGGTGGGGGGGGGGGGGGGGGGGAGTAAATCCTATGATGGTGAATGAGTAATGAGTTTAATTTATCATGACAGGCAGATATAGTTCTGCGAGGATACTCGGGTTGGAATTCAAGGCGCGCTCTGCAGGTTCTGGAAACAATTTTTCCTAAGGTATTGTGAACCTTAGTGTTAAGCCCCTGTCAGTCAAAGTCATTTTCAGCATCTTTTTGTTTTTGTGTGGTCATTGAGTAACAAGTAGTTCCTGTAATGCTTACTTGTAAATGCTTTCTTTTTCAATGGAAACTTTCAACTTTGATTTCTCCATTCAGATAGATCCTTTTGCATCTCTCTCAATCTGAGATCGGAGTTGTGTAAGAATGTAAAAAAATGTCCAAGTTTCACTTTGTCTTAGCTCATGGTCCTTGAGATTTTCTCACCAGTTAGATATAAAATCAATGGAAAATTGAGGGCGATTTGGATGGAGAGCATTCAAATTCACAAACTTTTTACTTTTTTATCCTATGTAATACTGCAGGTTAGAGAAACCATATTGAATAATGATATTAAATTTTATGCAAAGAGCTTCTTAATTATCAGAATCTGTAGGTTGCACATTTTTTCCCATTTAGATTCAGGGTTGCAAGACGTGATTACTTGATTTTTGCTCAGACTAATAAAATACGGAATCACCCTGTTGCTCTGTCATCTTTAACATAGAATGCCACTGAGCAACCATCGTTGGTAATTGTCTACTTTGGCGGTAATGATTCTATTCTTCCACATCCAAGTGGCCTTGGTCAACATGTTCCTCTCCAAGAATACATCGAAAATATGAGGAAGATTGCTATCCATCTCAAGGTAAAATTTCACAGTTCACACTATGGTCACACATTCTACCTTAGTTACTAGTATTTTAAAGAAATCTGTCACCCTTCAAGTATTAATTTGTTGTTCACTAGTAGTAGTAGCAGTATATTCATCTTTTTACCTCTTATATTATTACTGCATAGTTTGACACAAATCCTAATGATTGACAGAGCCTCTCAAAGAAGACTCGCCTTATATTTCTCAGTGCTCCTGCCGTCAATGAGACACAAATTTATGGAAACAGGTTTTGACCACACAAAATTGCTATTTGATTATTATAATTTAAAAAACAAGAAATTGATTCTTGCACTTATGCCGACACTAAGACTACTTGGTTACTGGTACATAGAACTTCTGAACTATAGTTTTTGTTTTATATAAATAAAACCAGTACCTGAGTCATGTTAGTACTTCAGAATTGAGCTTAGCTTGAGTTAGGCTGATTTCTGAAAATAGAAATCTTGAGCTGGAAAACAATAGCAACACGCCCCCCTACACCCCTCCAAACTCATGCTGAAAATTAAATTTTATTTAGAATGATAGAACAACTAGGATCAGACATAGTTGTAGAGGAAAATTTTAGAATAAATTGGACTTGACTCAACACCAAAACCTAGCTCAAGGGGAAGCATTTCCCAAAGCACTATGAGGACTTAAAGGTGTACTTTTGTCATATGCACATACTGCTCATATCTTAGACTAGACATCTAGAATATATGATTTGCAGGACGGGACATTTGCCGGTGAACCAACATCTAGACCTTAGGTTCTGATATTATATTATCACCTGAAACCAAATCAAATGATTTTGTATTTAACAGTACTACCATATAATTTCAAAAGAGGGGATCTGTTGGTTTACTAAAACTATTAACAATCTTAAATGTCTTTCAAAAAAAATTAACAATCTTAAATGATCAAATGTCAAACTGATTAATAAATTTTGGAACTTGCAGTGGTGTACAGAAGAGGTCAAGGAATAATGAATCGTGTCGAATATATTCAGAAGCATGTTTGGAGCTATGCCGGGAGATGAATATCAAGGCCATTGATCTGTGGTCTGCAATCCAGAAAAGGGAAGACTGGCTAGATGTTTGCTTCACGTGAGTATGATCCCTTATTATATCCCTTAAATGAAATGGTTCAAAGGTTCCTATCCTTCATTTGATTAATTGGGAATGTTTGATAGGGATGGGGTTCATCTGTCAGCTGAGGGGAGTAAGATAGTTGCAAAAGAGATACTGAAGGTCCTCAAAGAAGCAGAATGGGAACCTAGCCTGCACTGGAAGTCAATGCCATTTGAATTTGGAGAAGATTCACCCTATGATCCAATTGGCCCTGATGGAATCACAACTATAAATGTCTCCAGCAACTTGACCTTCGGGGAAAATTCAGAAGATTGGGAGTAGATTTATGTGCATTTGAAAACTATAGACAGGCCCTTATTCATTGGATTCTTAGGGAACAATTACTAAAGACCAGGAATATTTAGAAAGGTGCCTAAGAAAGAGAACTTACATATGATTGATTCATTTGATTGTGGGGGTTGTGGCTGAAGATTGTTACCATCGTGTGAAAACTAGGTAAGGGACATGCTCATGGTTATCTAAAACTTGGTTTGAATGTTGAACTGGAAATAGCTTTTAACCTTTTATATTTAAGAACTGGTGTGGTCTACATTGATTAAGCCAGTGTTCACCAAAAACAAGATATTTGGCAAAGATGATTGGATTAAAAACCCGACAAAATTATGCTATTTGAAGAGGGGGGAAAAAGAAGTTTGTGTTTTTTGTCTGACATGTTACCACCGGAGACATCCAATTTCTCTCCAAAGTTTATACTGTTAAACATTTTTCCAGCAAATTAAATATAGTAGTTGCTTGCTTGCTTGTATCGTTCTTGCTACTCACCCGAGGATCAATCACTTGCTTCAGTACCTCATTTCATGATAAAGGAAACCACTAGCTAACTAGAAAAGTTTCACGGGGGCTGGAAACTCCGAATGAGGCAGTATTAGAAGTTTCCTTGGTTTTGGTGACCTCTTGGGTACTGTCCGGGACAGTTCTAAATTCAACTAATAAAAATGTGACACGTGTTATTAGATCTTTAAAGACTAACATTTTACAAAACTAAATTTTAATTCCAATTTTTTTTTTTGAACAAAAAAAGTACAGCTCCATAATCCTGCTGAGAAAGAAACAAAACCCCATGGAGGTAAGACTCTATAAAAAATGCCTCATTAAAACCATACTAGGAAAAACCCCCTTGGATAAAAACCTAGATGGAAAAAGAGTACATAGATTATAGAGACACAGACAAAACCTCCAAGGGGAATTAAAATACAGATTCTGATCCTAATCAATCCTTCAATAGCTAATCCAAACCATCAAGAAACTACAGTTTCGCATTCCTTCCAGCTCCACCGTGTATTCCACCAGCAAATACTTGAAAGCTATCCATTTTAAAAGCACAATATCCTCTGTATAATGGCAATGAATCCCCAGGCAGCACACAAAACGTCAACACATAGAATGCATACACTACATATCCTCCAAGCAAGCAATTGGTTCACTTACCCATTCTGACAAAGCATGATTAAAGTTCCTACTCTTTGATTTGAGCCAAAGCCAAGCTTTTGTTATACTTTGTTCTAAAAATACAATAGATTATGATTTAACCGACTAACATTTAGGCCCCGTTTGGAAGAACTTATTTGAGCTTATCTGATAGCATAAGCTCTTATGCCAGTGTTTGAGAGAGCTTATGCAAAAAGTTTATGGCCTCCCATAAGCTGTTTTGAGCTTATTTTCATAAGCTATTCAGGATAGCTTATGAAAAAAAAGCTTATGCTTATATATAACTTATTTTCAATTTATTTCAATAAAAAATTTAAAATAACTTATGTATAAGCGCTTATGTCATAAGCAGCGCTTATGTCATAAGCGCTTATGACCATAAGCGCTTAATGACCATAAGCGCTTAATTAAGTTGTGTTTCCAAACGAAGCCTTAATCAAATAACAACATTGTTAATCTTCATAAATCTATGTTTTATACTTTGTTCTACAATCTCAAATTATTAAGAAGATGATAGGGATAGAATTAGAGATAGGGAAAGAAGAAGATAGAATCAGAGAAAGAATAGAGAAACAGGGAAAAGAGGGGTTCCATTACAGGATATCAATCACAACATAGCAAATACAAGGACTGACTCTGGTATATATACCCTCTCCCTAAATGATGTGTAACATATCCCTCCCCTTAAAATTTTCCTTGCCCTCAAGGAAACACAAGAAAAAATCCAATCCACAAAATGAACAACTAAACTAAATGCAACAAGAGTACAAGACTCGAAGCAACAATGGAATGGAACATACCTCAAACAATAAAAAATACAGCTGAAAGATAACATGAAAATTGAAATGAAACAAACATAACAAAAAAACAAATGAAACAGCAAGCCCATCTTCTTTCTGATCCATGCATCCAGGCCCATCTCACCCAACTCCAGCAAAGCCCAATTCCCTCTTTGAGCAGCTTAAGCTTGACCCACTCGAATGGAAGAGGGGTTCAGAAGGCACCCACTCTTTTGTGGCCTCTTCCCCTTCACTGTAACAGTGAGTATCGAGCCTTTCACGCTGTCATCTCCCTTTATTTCGCCGCCGTCCTCCGCCGAATCCGGAGGCTTCGCCGGCGGCCGGTGCGCCATGACCAGCAAGCAAGAACCTCCGGCAACGACTACAAAAGCACCGCCACACAAGAACGAATCTGGCGACTTCGCCGGTAGATGGTTGGACAAGATCAGAAGGTAACGATCTCTGACCAAGCAGCAGGGGTCTCCGCCGGGAAGAAACACGTCCGGTGGCTTCCTTGGAGGTCTTCTTCCTCTGTCAATCTCAAAATCCACAATTATTGGTGAAACCACGAACCCTAGATATTTGATTTGCAACATTGCGAATCTGGAATCACCAATTGTAGGAACGACGACTCTGATGAACTCCAATTAGCCACCGCTTTGGGCCGGAATCGCCAAGGAAGACCCGACCTGCAATTTCTGGACAAAGATCGGACGCTATGTTTCTTCATTTTCTTGAATCGCCGGCACCTTCGACGCCGTAACGCCCTCAGCCTCCAGAACGACTTCGAGTTCAGCCTCCCTCACCGTCGTCGCACGCTCCGCCACCGAGAGCACCTCTGCCTCGCGTTCCGCCGCCGGCACGTCCTCCACCGCGATAGTTTCAGCCTCAACCGTCACCGTCGTTGTGAGTTCTGTGCAAAATCGTTCAAACGACGATTCTCGCGCCGCCGCCGCACGCTCTTCCTCGGCGATGCGCACGGCCTCCGCCGCTGCTTTTGCCTCGTATCGCTCATACGCCGCCATGTACCGCTCGTATTCTGCGACGTGTCTCTTGTACGCCGCTGCCGCTTCCAAACGCCGGCGTCTTTCTTCATCTTCTTGCTTGTTCTTCTCGCACATCTGTTCGAATGAAATCCACCACGCTTCCATTTTTTTTCTTTTTGATTTTCTGGTTCAGGTGCACCGGATCGGTGCTCTGATACCAATGATAGGGATAGAATTAGAGATAGGGAAAGAAGAAGATAGAATCAGAGAAAGAATAGAGAAACAGGGGAAAGAGGAGTTCCATTACAGGATATCAATCACAACATAGCAAATACAAGGACTGGTTCTGGTATATATACCCTCTCCCTAAATGATGTGTAACAGAAGAAGCCATAGAGGCAATCTCAAATTATTGAATGAAACAGAAATTCAAAAAAAAAATCTCAAATTATAACTTATGTATTAAACCCAATTTTTTCCCAAAGTAAATAATCCTAAAGGTAAATTAATATTCAAAAGTCACTAAAATTTATGTATTAATTTCTTACGCTATTGGGAATTTATTTTTATTTGACTATAAAATAAATATGCGGGGGATTATTGCATTTTATTTTAATTAACTTCTTATTTATATTAAAATTAAACAACCTTTCTAACATTTTCTCTCTTTACATAAATCTTAATTACCTATTGAATACATTTTTTTAGATTTTAATGTGGATACACCGTAAAACCCCTTTACACAGACATTCAATAGCATTTATGCTTTTTGCCACGTCAGATTATATTTTAATACAATTTTCTTTAATTAAAAAAGTGAAAAAAAGGGGTCACGATGAAAACCAGGGCATATTGCGTTCCGTTTTTCTTGTCTTTGGTGCACCAGTGCTACGTTCCGTTTTGTTTCTGTTCGGCGTCAGATAAAAATTGGATTCAAGAATTTCATTTTGCTGATGGATGTAAAGGACTGAAACATGATTATATAAGGAAGGAAGGATATTAGGTACGAATAATTTGATCTGGAAGCAACTAGATTTTGAATATGTCATTTTTTTCTTTCTTAATTGAATGAATTTGCCTTTGTACTCATGAATAATGACGCTGAACTTGTTGGTTTTATGTCCAGCTTTCATCGTTGCTGACATTACATTTGGGTTCATGTGTCTGAGTTTGAGAGGTTGCTAAATTCGTCCATGAAAAGGAAGCCAACAGTGGTGCACCAGATTGCTTCACGATGGAGGAAACCGTAGACTCATATATACAAAAAATAATGATTAAATTATATACTCATTAAAAATTTATTATAGGTTATATTTTTTAAATGTTTCTCTTGAAAAAATATAATTATTTTTGTCATTGGCTTTTTAGAGACATTTATATATTAATGTTATGCTCTAACCTCTAAGACTATTATTTTTTTATTTTACCAAAACAAGACTATTAGCCTTCCTCTTGCAATAAAATAATATTTTAATTCTTGTACTAATTAATTGTATCCAAGTTTTTTGACAGTAAGTCATTGTATGTCAAAATGGAAAAATAATTGAAGATGTCTTGGACAGGAATTGAACACACTACCTAGAGGTGAAAGAGCACAGGTACCAATTATTGGAACAACACACTTTTCTTGATATGTTACACATTGTTTTATATATAATAATAATTAATTTGTGACCTTTAGGGTCTCAAGGTGGCTCCGCCACTGGCTATTGGATATCTGTGTAAAGGGACTTTACACTGTCAGTGTATCCCCTTTACGTCTAGGAAGTGATTGATGTATCCTGGAGGGTCATTTGCATTTAGTCATATACGTGTTGTAACGAGATACTCTTCAGTCCAGTGCTCTACATGCCTCCGAATCGATAAGTTCTTCTAATGCTTATTTATTTTATAATTACTTCTTGAATATATTTATGATTTTGGTGAGACAATTTCAAAATAGTACTAAATTCAACTAATAAAAGAGAAAAAAGGATGATGCACCTATTGGGAACTTATTTTTATTTGAATTTAAAATAAATATGTAGGGGATTGTTGTATTTGATTTTAATTAACTTTTTAATTATACTAGTTTTATACCCGTGCCTTGCACGGGGGAATTTATTCTCTATTATTTTAAAAAAAAAATTGTTGAACAATTTTTTTAATATTTATTTATTAAATACAGTTATGTTCTTTGTTTTTTCTAAGTTTTTTTAAATAATTTTGGGTGTTATTGTTTTAGTTTAGTGTATAGGTTTATTGTACCGAAAAATGGGCAATTGTTCTGTGGTTGTTTCATATCAATTTGTTTTTTGGTGAATAACACATATATATTACTTTGCACTAAGATTTTCCAAACAGACAACGATTTATTGAAAAATTGACAACCGTGGTAAATATATGAAATATTAAAAATTGTCAAAATGATTCAAATTGACCACCGAGGTCAATATACCCAAAAAAAAATATAAATTCTCAATGCGGATAAAGAAATACAAAGCAAGGTTTAGCACAAAGGATATTTATGCGTAAGCAACATTAAGGGAATGGTACTACATCTTCTCCACCTTGATCTTCTTCATCATATGTGCACTTGTAAATTGGATTTGAATTTTGAAATAATTTGTGGTTCCATGCAAATTTTCAGGACATTAAATGCTGATTTAAACCACTTTCCGAATCTATCTTTCCCTTCGACCATGGAAATAAATTCCTTGTGCACCAAATCAACAATTTCTTTTGGTGGGTGTTCCATGCAGTCGTTCTAGAATTTATTTAAGATAAAATGAAATAAATTAATATATTATGAATTAATTTTTCAACGTAAAAGTGCTTAATTTGAATTGTATATGTTTATCTTTTTCCATTTCATCCAAAATTTCGTTGCTTCTTTTGTTGATCAGATGACAACCATCGCTATAAAAATTTGTCAAAGTTGCAGATCCAGTATTATCAGCAACATGTATCAACAGCTTGTACCTTAGGTAAACATTCATAATTTTTTTTTTGAAAGTAACATTCATAATTAAACTAAATGTAATGTTTATTGAACAAAATAATTTATTTATTCAAAATGGAGTTTACCGTATGGTAGGAGTGATGAGCTTGTTACACTTTGGACAAAAATATAGTGCTCCATCAGAGTATGTTGTTGTGTGACATTTGCAATCATGATAATACCAATCATCTGTGCTCACAATTTTCTCAATCGCAGCATACACAATGAATATTGTGCGCTGTAGTAATGAATATTTGATTTAGAATTTTGTTGTATTAACAACTGTTTGTAATATTAATAATGATAATAAAATATGTATATTTAATACATTTAAATGTACCTACCTAATAACATGTTTTTTTTAAAATATGTATGTATTATGGTAGTATTTGTTGCTATTATTTAGCTAAAATTTTATGTGTGAAAAAAACATTAAATATGTTTACTAATAAAATTTATTTCATAAAAGTAATGGAATTTTGTTCTTAATGTTGTTATCATTTAATAAATATATCAGGAGTTAAATACGCAATTAACTCTACCAATTATATATATTTTTTAAAAAGGGTAATACAGAAGTAATTGTTTTTATAAAATTATTATTAATATATGTATATAAAAACTGTCAAATAGCCGATCTTAAGAATTTTTCCGTTAAATAGGAGAGGAATATAGCATTTTTTAATTGATTAAAATTTAATGTATTTAAAAATCAGTAAAGGTAAAAAAATACGCTTTTTTTTAAGAATGGCAAAAAAATACGTTTTGTTCTATACAAAAGGAAACATGCTCCGGTTTTTTTTTTAAATTTATATTTTATAAATACAGCTAAAATTATTTAAGGACTTAAGTGTGAAAAACATACTGATCTGCACGCAACCAAATTTCCAATGTTTGTGCGTGGAAATAGTTTAAGAAATTCATCTTCTTCAATAACTTTGAAGCTTTGAAGCAGGATATTTATAACTTGAGTAGGGACTGCGTCACATTGAAATAACCTGTAAATAAATATTATTAGTTGGAATTGTCATTAAAAGTTGTTGAAACGATTATTCAATATTTTGCATTGACAAACCTGCCTCTGTAGCACTCCGCTTCATGAATGTTAGGATTGAACATGACTTTTGGTCAGATGTTATTTACATATTAAACCCGTTACTGTTTTATAGAGAAGATTATTTTAGAAATTAGATCAAAATTATAAAATGTACCTTGATGCCTTGTTACTGCTCCCAGTAAAATGATAACAACAACATGTTTGTTATTTTCTCCACTTAGAACTTTATCTAAATTGTTGACAAATTCGCCGTATAACAAACATTTAAATTTTTTCCTGCAAAAATAATAAATTAATCACGCTTAATTTTTTTATCGGTAGGTAATATTCTTTTTTTTTTCTCGGTTTTTTATGATAATAGCTAATAACTTACCCTTCAGATTTGATTTCAATGTCTCTGATATCACTCGCCACTTCGTTCCACTCATATCCTTGATAGTTTCCGACGTGCGTAATTTCCCCCATGACATCTATTTTCATGTTAATGTAAATGCTTGAAATTGATAACCTACGTGAATTTATTTGAATCAATTGATTTACTTACCAACCAAGTATCTCTCATCGATGTCATCGTTAAGAACATTATGCACGTTGTCAAATTTCAGCTCAAGCAAAGGAACCATACTTTCATCATATTTAAATATCATTGTTCTATTCAGCAAGTGTATCTTATATTGGTGTCTTGATGAACTTAAACCTTGGAAGTTATGCCATACGAAAAAATATTCAAAGTTGTATACTAATCCTTCATTGATTCTTTTTTTATGACATTCTGAACTGCTTAGCCAACATTCTGCATGTATTGTTTGACCCTACAAATGGTGAAGGTTCATATCGATGTAAGTTTCTAAAATAAATTAAACGTTATTAGGACAATTAATAAAAAAGTCGGTGTTTTTTGTCATTAACCTTGCGATCCATCAATAACAGATTATAGGTTGATGGTGGATTCCCTTCTCCTTCCACTTCTGTTTTCCACACCTTGATGACTCTCACAACAATTTTCCAGTTTTTTGTTGTAGTATTTATTTGGTCAAGATTACTGACGTGAGGATTCATGATGTAATTTCTTAGAAGAAAATGAAAAAATACTTGTGTTGTAATGGAGGAGACTTTGGTGCTATGATATGAGTAAGGAGATACATATATATAGATGTTCGCTTAAATGATGCTATCCAATCAGCCTATTTTTTGTGGTTTTATTTTTCTTTTTAGAATGTTATCACACGAAATTTATTTTTAGTTATTTTTATTTCTTTATAATTATAAGGAGGAAATTATGGTTTTATCATTAAATTCGAGTATTTACTTTTAAACAATAAATGGCCGTTCGTTTTGCATTAAATTTGGTACCTTTAATTTTAAATACAATGATGAATGTAATGTTATTTTATTTGAAACTGATGAAATATTTGAAATGTTTGACTTAAAATTGAGTGGTAATAAATTTATTTTAATTCATGTGTCTTAAATGTATGCTGCAAAAGACAACAAAACGTGATTGATTTTTTTTATCAATAATTATTATTGAATTAAATGTTGTAAAACGTTTTTTTTTAAATTAAGTCAACGAATTAAATTTTATTAATATTTGAATTTTTTGACTTAGAATTAATTGGTAATAAATTTATTTTAATTCATTTGACTTAAATGTATGCTGTAAAAGGCAGAAAAATGTGATTGATTTTTTTAATAGTAATTATTATTGAATTAAATGTTGTTTAACGTTTTCTTTTTAAATTAAGTCTGCGAATTAAATGTATTAATTTGTTATTTGTTTGACTTTGAATTAATTTGGTAATAAATTTATTTTAACTAATTTGACTTAAATGTATGCTGTAAAAGGCAAAAAAACGTGTTTGATTTTTTAAAAAAAGTACTCCCTCCATTCCAAAACTATTGTAGTTTTAACTTTTTTATATTATTCCAAAACCATTGTTTTTTTACATATCCAAAGCACTTTATATCATTCTCTTCCATTCATGCCCTCATTTAATATTGTTTCTCTCAAGTATCACCTCTTATTTCCACCAATCACAATTCTCACCAATTAGTTGACCAATGATTTACATTCTCTCTCTTTCATATAACTCATTAAATAAGGGTGTTTCAGTTAAATTATAACATCGATTAATGAACTCTTAAACTTTGTGCAAAAACCTTAAACTACAATAGTTTTGGTACGGAGGGAGTAATTATTATTGAATTAAATGTTGTAATACGTTTTATTTTTTAAATTAAGTCAACAAATTAAATGTATTAATTTGTGAATGATTAATAACTTAATTAAATGATGGTAATCATGACATTTAGTATATTTTGTAAATTTACAATAATTAAAATAAATGATGGTAATTAATGTATTTAAACTATTTAAGTAATGGAGAAAAGTATGATTATTTTAGTGAAGAATTCAAGCTATAAACTTGTTTCCCCCATCAAGTAATATATAGTTATGAAGTTTTCCATCCATGGAAATGGGTAAAGAAATATTGATTAGAGCTTTGAAAACACATCTGATAGATTTGAGCTTATGAAGTGTCATCAATCATGGGCCAGTTGTATTTCTTCAAATCAAGTGTTAAACATCAATATTACATTTACATATATTAAATGAACAGTGTCTATATAGTCATACCACCATGATGACGATCTGGACTATGAATTGAATATCCATGTTGAACATCAATATTACATTTACAATGGAGCAAGCCTATGTTTGTTTTAGATGTAAGCTGCTGCAGAGGGAGAAACACGAGTCCAGATGCATGTCTTCTTATAGGAATTTATTTTCTCCCATCAAACCACATTTCTACAATATTCCTGCTTCTAAAACAAATATACCACAAGTTTCATGATCCTGCTGAACCTAAGAGCCTGAATCCTAATACTGTGAAATCTTTCTGAAGCCGCCATGCATTTAGAACCAGAACTGCTGCAGCTTTCTTCTTTGCTAAACATCACCATTTTTTATAATCTATAAATGCCTGGGTCAGCAAGTAAAAAAAAAGTTGCAATGTCCCACTTTAAAAAGAAAGAATATAGAAGAAAAATAGAATACCTGCACTGGAAACCCAAATCATGTCATGGCATCTGCCTGGGGGGTAAGGGTAGCTCACATGGTGAGCTAAGGGAATGAAGGGATTTGCAGGGTGAAGGGCCAGGGTTCGAATCCTGGTGAAGGAACTAATTTACTAACAATTAACAACTAACATTGGCCTAAAAAAAATGTCATGGCATCTGCCTGTTTTCTAGTCAACCAAGCATATAAACCATCTTTTAAGATAAGTTCCCTGTGACTTTCATTCTGCGATGATAGAAGTTAATGACAATTATGTTTCAGGTCACGCAAAGAAAGGATAATGAAAAAGAAAAAAGAAAACCATATCATTCAACAAATGAAATCCAAACAGTTTCAGGAATGCATTGGATGTTAAAGAAGCAATACTGTACTCATAAAGTTCTATGAGGGCAATATGAACTGAGTTTTATCTCCACATTAACTATTACTGTATACATGGTCCTATCAAATGCCATATTCATCATGACCGAGCCGGAATCAAATTCAGTAAAAAAAAAAAAAAGAATTAACACACAACATGTATAGCCTTTTTTTTGGCATCATAACTGAATAAATTCCATTTGAGGAAGAAATTAACTTAAAATCAACTAACCAAGTATTGGTTAATACATAGTTTTCAGCAGTTTTTTTATTTCATTATTCCATTTACTTGAGAGACAAAGCACATGAAAGGCTTTCTCCGTCCAACTTTGTTGAATTGAGAATGGCAGAATGATTAAGCATCATCTGCATCACTTCCACCAATATTTGCTTCATGGCTGATCCAATAATTTCTTCCATCAGGACTTGACATTTTGTACCTGTTCAAAATAGAACTCATCTAAACCACCACATACTTATGGCTCAAGATGATTTCACTTTGAATTATATTAACATTTTTTTCAACCTTCAGTATTAGCCCAACATGTGTGTGAAAATTTGCAAGAAACGTGGACAGAGAAATGAGAAAAAAAGAAAGAAATGAGAATTGTTAGAGAAGCATTAGCCCAACATGTGTGTGAACTTTTACATTGTTAATGAAACAAAAAAAAAAGTGGGGCTCATGTATGAAAGATAATAAACCTCAAGAAAGAATACTGATTAGAATATTTGAGGTATTCAAAATATAATAGAAAAATATACCAACCTCAACAACATGACCTCTATCCATCACCACAATCCCGTCAGCTACTTGTATGGTAGAAAGCCTGTAAAATCAGTTCACACATTTCAAAACTAAAAAATTATGAATTGGAATACCACTAATTAACACTGACAAGTGACAACTAAAGTATCACCCGTGTGCAATGACTATGACACTTCTCCTTGATGCAGAATCACATCTAACAGATCGAAGAACACCCTACATATAATGGAAATTGAAGTTTTCTTAATATTTCTCCACACACTTTAACACTTAGTGTGTGTAATTTCCATCTGGCTTCGAGTAGTTTCCAGAAGCAGACCTTCACATTATGTTCACTTTTAGCATCCAATGCACTCGTGGCTTCATCAAGGATCAATATTTTTGGGTCTTTAAGAATGTCTCTAGCAACAGCTAGCTATCTCAAATGCTAATAATAATATGCTTTTCAAATTGCAGTTTGAAGAAGATGGAGAGTGTTGAAGATTTGGTCAAAACTACTTCTTATTATAGTAGAAGGCTCTAGCAATTCAAGATGTATGGGTTGGCAAGATTGGCCAATTATAACAAATATGGCAGAGCAATAATAACAATAACACAGGTAGGTGTTAATTGAAGTGGGAATCAATGAAAGAATTTTTGTAAACAATCCAAAGTGATATATGAGGCAACTAATCAAATAATCAATTCAGCAGCTTATCAGCAAACTAATCAATCACCTAAAAATATTTGAAAAACGAAAAAACTAAATACAGCTTGAAGATACCTGAGATGGCAATGAGGGCATAATGTCAGCCAAGGTGAAGATATGGAAGACCTAGCCGCTTGTGAGATGAAAATTAGGGAACAAACGCACCTGAGAGACATCCAGAGGGAGAACCACTAATTGCCTCCGTCCTCACCTGCTACGACCTGTTCAAAGATACAATACTTCATGGTAAGAAAAATCAAACATTACACTATCACCAGTAAATAACATACCAAAATAGTAAAACAAAGAAACAATTGAATAATCAACTCAGACAAACACTAAATTAAGAAACCTCCACTGGTTGAAGAAACCCCCAATCTGTCAAATTCAGGCTCTGTCTCCAATCCCTATAGCTTTGCCCTCGAAAAGATGAGGATTGAGGAGAGGAGGGTTGGAAGGAAAAATGGCAAGAAACAATATCGCTTGGATGTCATTGATCCGTGACTCGGTTAGGAGATGGTTGATCTGAGTAGGCGGAGCCATGAGACCGTCGTTTCAACCGGAGAGGGCCTGCAATGCCGCTGCGTTGATCGAAAGAAGGGACAGTCTGAATGGATGATGAGAAGGATGAAGAAGCGGAGAGAACGATGACGGTAGAAGACGAAATGGAGAGGACGATGATGGAGCAAGCTTTCGTGTGGGTTTGAGTCCTGGTATCGCAATATTGTCCTTCTTCGAGGGGGAAATTTCAAAGGTGCAGGGCGCAGACCGAGAAGAGGTCATTCACGGAACGGAGAAGCGGAGATGGCAGTCAGGGGCGGCGGCCTGAGAGAAGGACGATTGCGGAAGGGAGGGACGGGTCGGTGAGGAAAAACTGGAAGATATGGATTGAGGGTTGAAACGCAGAGAAGGAGAAAAGATGAGAGATGGGAGAAACGCGTTTTGATAATAGTAATTGACATTAAAGAGAGATGAGTGTAGGTTAAGAAGAAAGGTGTAGGATAATAGGAATGAAGGAATGCATGCCATGTAGGATTTTTTCTTATATCAACCAATCAGGAGGTGCCATGCAGGCGATGACTGGACTGAGATCTTTTCCTGAATGTATATACTATGGATGGATGACTTACCTTAACTGCAAACTTCACTCCTTAATATAAGGGGTCATTATGTTTTTTAAATTAATTTCTGAAAAAAGTCAAAGAAACATAACAGTCAAATCACTGATTAATAGAATCAATTTTTGAAATTGCAAAAGACATATTTGGAAATACATTCAGTAACCAAAAAAGAAATACATTCAACATAATGGTAAGAAAGCAGCTAGTGAACATTCAAAAAATTAAGTATATCTTAACTATATAGCAATTGAAATTCCAAGTGGAGTGTAGACTGACAATTGAACTACCCAACAAATTGATAAAACTTATATCTGTAGCATTTTCAGTTTCAAACACATCCCAATGGAGGATTTTTAGAAACCTAGAGTGAACATTACCTAAAGCAGAACAAAGACAAAAAAGAAAAGAAAAGGTATATTATGCATTACCTAAAGAGATGACTGCAACCAAAACAATTGTTTTTTTGTAGATAAGCATTAGTCTTATAGAGCCATAAACTAAAAATCAAGTACTTCTGCTTATTGTTTTAAACAAAACCATTTAGACTATCAGTTTTGGGACTTGAGAGGGAAGAATTAACAGGGGAAGTTTCATACACAAGTGCAGAATTTACCTTGATTTGTCATGTAAACTGCAACATTGAATTCTGTAGCTATCTTTATCAATCAAGAAAGCATTTGTGCCAGTTTTGGCTGCAATGGTTATTTTTCATATCAGCAAAAAATGACATAGAGAAGGGAAAATGTTGATGTAAAGGAATTTAAATGACCGATTCATATACCTGGCGCTGCAAGCTCTCCTCTTCCTGAAAAGTCCACCCTATACAAAGCAACCACTGAATCTACAATCTGCCATAAGTCAATTCTGTTAACTCTCCATATCCCATAATATTGCAATTGAAGATAACTCTGTTCAATGTCAGTAACATCACACCGGTTCTTCAGACATTTTAGCAACTAATCCAAGGAGGAGGTTGTACTGATGCTCATAAGTGTAGGCACGAGCATAGATAATCTTGCAGTCACAAATAGATGATGGTGAGCAGTCAGCACAAAATTGAATGATTTTTGCCAAATGATTTACTGATACTGTTTAGACATATCACCATGGTTGATATAGCTACACTGTAATGTAGAAAATATCTTAACTGATAAGTTGGTGGTGTTGTATGATGTTCAGAACAGTAAGAATATCTGCTCATTATATATTTATCATATTAAACATGAAAGATGTACATGATAATTTTGGTTTTTAATTATCCCTCTAAGAAACTTGAGACTCTTAACATGAAAGACTCTTAATTATCAAACATGTTACTCACCTGCCTTCTTTATCAATAGCCCAAAAGCAACTTGCTGCAATTTTTGATATCACTTAAGGCATAATGGTGAAAATAAAATTCGGGGGAATCCTCAAGCTTATGTCTGATGTCAAGATAGAGAGATTGGTTAAATCATAAACATAAATATGGCTGAAATAGTATAAGGGGAATCTAGTCCATAACTATATAGCAATTGAAATTCAAAGTGTAGTGTGGTCTGGCAATTGAAGTACAAAACAGAGCATATAAAACTTATCATCTGCGGTTTCAAACACATCCTAATGGAGGCTCTAAAATAATTTGCTAGTAGTGGTACTCAGAATTAGATCGTAGTGGATTTCTGTATGAATCATTTGTATATGTTGTAAACTATAAGCAATACGTTGGGGCTCAGGAGTAAATTCATGCAGTAGTAAACTATAATCAATATCAACTCTCAATTAGATCCAGGAGTAAATTCATTCAACAAGAAAGAGCAGGAAGTATAATACTGCAAAGCCAAGGAAAAAAAAAGGAACAAAATCTCGAAAGGAAGAAACGCAGTATATGATTCATACAGAATTACAGTAAGAGAACGCACGGGTCATATCCTGCAAAGCCAAGGAAAAAAAAGGAACAAAATCTCCCTGAAATAACAAAACAGATATGAAACAAAGTCTGAGGTTGTGAGGAATTTATTAACTAAGAGAATCAGGATTTGATATAAACATCAAACCACAAATTTATCAAAATCAAAATACAGGCACTAAAGCATACATCAATTAAAGCCCTGAATACCTGCGGTGTCGCCGTCGTGGCGTTGAGAGGAATGAAGCTGGGAGGGGCGATTTACACAGAGTCGAAGTCATCAATTCTATGCCACCCATAAACATCTAAGTTACACAGATTCGAAACAGGAACCGAGAGGGGAAGAGAGATGCGATTCAAGGGGAATTGGAAGGGGCCATGAGAGATTCGATTGAAGGGAAAGAGAGGAAGGGAGCGATGAGAGAAAAATATCTGATTCGAAACAGGAACCGAAAGGGGAAGAGAGATGCGATTGAAGGGGAATTTGAAGGGCTATGAAATGCGATTAATACAGATCGGAAGAGATGATCTTGAAGGTTGAAACGGCAAAGGATGTAAAACGCGTTTAGAATCAATGTGATTAAGGAGAGATGAGTGAAGGATAAGGAGAAAGGTGTAGGATAAGAAGAATGAAGGATTGAGTGCCACGTAGGATTTTTCCTGATATTAACCAATCAGTAGATGCCAAGTAAGCGATGACTGTGCTGAGATCTTTTCCTAAATGTATATACTATGGATTAAAATCAAACAATTATTTACACATTTTCTCTCTTCATATTAATCTTAATTACCTATTGAATATATACATTTTCTAATTTACCTTGCTTTTTGACCGGGTATTAAGTATGTTATTTTCTTCGTAATATTGATTCTTATTCTTTTGCACTAAGTTGCATGCACGTCAAAGTTTAATGAACGTTAACTACGTTGTTTTTCTTTTTCCTTATGGTGATGAAAGTTAAACATTGGAAACAGTGACCCGACCAATATTTTTTTCTTTTTCTTTTCCCTTAATAAAATCGTGAAATTGTTTCAATGTTAAACTTTCATCATCATAAAACTCACTCGACCAATATTTCTTTAAGAGAAAAAGGAAAATAACATTATACAACAACTTTGAAGACACGTTCAAAATTCATCTAAGGCTTGACCAATAAATTTGATATAAACAAACCGGAAAGTTAACGTTCATTAAAAACTAAGGCTAGCAACTTGCAAAAGAATATGAATCAATATTATGAAGAAATTAACAAGCTTAAAACCCGGTCAAAAAAACAAGGTAAATTAGAAAATGTATATATTCAATAGGTAATGAAGATTAATATGAAGAGAGAAAATGTGTAATTGTTTGATTTCAATATAAATAAGAAGTTAATTAAAATAAAATACAAAAATATCACACATATTTATTTTTAATTCAAACAAAAATAAGTTCCTAATAGCGTAAGCAATTCTTTCAACAAAAAAAAATAGCGTAAGAAATTAATACATAAAGATTAGTATCTTTTAGACTATGAACTAGCACATAGAGTAAGTGAGAAAAGACCGGCTACAATGCAGTGATTTTAGAACCTCTACGAACCTCGTAGTGTTTATGAATCATTGTTGTTTTTATTTTATATTTTTTCAATTTTTTTCTCATTGTTTGTTACTATTCTCACCAAGTGATAGTTAGAAAAAAATGAGCTAGTGTGGCCCAATCAGATTTCTTTTTCTCTTTTCATTTGCACCTTGGGGAGGTTTTTCATCTTTAAACCTCATTATTTGAATATGAGCTAGTGTGCTTTAAGTGTGAGTTAGTGTGGCTATCTTATATATACACAAATTGTACCAAATGAGAATTAGACTGGTTTTTGCTCAAATCATTTGGAACTTTTTTTCCTCGTGAGAGAGGATTCTCTCTTAGGTTCTTCAGTGAACCATTTATCGCTCATATCAAGAAATTCATTTCTTGTAGCAATTCTCCTTTTGACTTTTCAATCTTTGATTTTGGCGCCTTCTCACATCCTTTTCTTGTGGCGTCTTTGCATCATTTTTATTTTCAATTCTCTCAAGTTTTGAGTCCTTTTTTTTCTTAAATCTCGAGTTATACATATTTTATTTTAGTGATTCTTAAGTCTAAATTGAAGTTCATATATCCATCTTTCTCCTCCGTTTAATCACTCAATTTCATATATTGTAGCTTGAGTTACGTACAATCCTAGTAAGATCCGAAATTCAAGAGGTTCAGAGTGAAATCTCATTTGGCATCAAAGCATTTCAGAACCTTATCACCGAGTCTCGCAGGCTATACTCGACGAGACCTAAAGATATTTTTTAACTCAACAAGATCTTTGTACCTTGGAGCTCGGAAAGAAGTAGGTTGGGTCTAGAGGTTGTACTTGATGCGACCTAAGGATATTGTTTAACTCAACAAAAAAATTATATCTCGGAGTTCATAAAGAAGTAGGTCATAACTTGGAGGATGTACTCGACGAGACCTAAAGATATTGTTTAATTCGACGAGATCTATGTATCTTGAAGTTCGGAAAGAAGTAGGTCGAGTTTCGGAGCTTATCCTTGAGCAGCGTATTTGGCATTAGCAGCAGATCGTGATCCCCGATGAATTTGAACAGAAAAGGTGTTAGGGGGAATAATTTGGAATCTTTTCATAATCTCATAAGATGATTGGAATTTGCACCATTGTTGGTTTATGTATCGTTGGGTGGTCTTGCCTCGAATGCTTTGTACTCGGAGTTATGTCTCGACCTAAGCCACATGGCTTCAATCACATGACTATAAGTTGGATGACAAGGTTGTATCTCGAATTCAGCCACATTGTCCGACATTGGAATAATTTGTCTCCCCTAATTCCTTAAAGTTAATGTCATTTAGCTTCCCTCAACGTTCCTTTAACTAAACAAAACGGAAGAAAATCTTATTTAAAGTGAATTATCTATATAGTGATAAAGAAATAGTAACTCTTGATTTTTTTTTATCAACCATTACTTCAACACATAAAGCTCTATTACTTGAATGAAAATCTTCTGGTTCTAAATGGTGTTTTATTCCCGATCTAACTAATGGAATTGTACTATATTAACTAAAAATCATTAATGTAAGATAATAAATGTTACATCCATATAATTTTATTAATTGTGATAAGAAATGAAATATTGTCGTCCCTCTTTCCGATGAAGCAAAAAAAAAAAAATACTGTCGTCCATGAATGATAGTTCGAGTATTAAGAGTTGGAGATATATAGGTCCCATTTGAAAAAACAACTTAATTAAGCGCTTATGGTCATAAGCGCTTATGACATAAGCGCTGACTCATAAGCTATTTTTAAAAATTTATTGAAATAAATTAAAAATAAGTTGTATATAAGCATAAGCTATTTTTCATAAGCTATCCTGAGTAGCTTATGAAAATAAGCTGAAAATAGCTTATGGCAGGCCATAAGTTGTTTGCATAAGTCCTCCCAAACACTGACATAAGAGCTTATGCTGTCAAATAAGCTCAAATAAGCTCTTCCAAACTGTGCCATAAATTGACGAGAGAAAGCTCTAGTAATCAAACCTTAAGGGCCCGTTTGATGGCCAGGATATGATAAGAGCAGAATACGTTAGGGAGCTGGAAAAAGACAAGATATGATAAGAGCGGGATAGACTCTTAATATCATATCTTGTGTTTGAGGTGGACATGATACTGATAAGATATGATATAAATAGTGAAAAATATATCAAGTTTTCATTTGAGTAAAAAATACATAATATTTTTTAAGAATTAATTAGTTTATTAATTAACTTTTTTAGAAAAAAAATGATTATTCTATTAAATTAATTTTTTTATATTTTTATAAATGAGCCTATGTTTTAAAGTTATCTAAATTTTTATGAATTAGCCTATTTTAAATTTTTCCTATTGGAAGCCTATTTTAATTAAAAATAAAAACTATATATTTGGCCAATTGGTTTTAACTTAATACTAACGAGTGATAAAAAATACAAAATAATTAAATTTAAAATACTAATAATGTTTTTAAAAAGTACTTTACGTTTAAATTATAAATTATTATATAACTAGAGAAATATTTTTAAATAATAGCAATTGATGATACAAAATTAATCTATATTTACTACTAATAAATCAATATTTATAAGTAAGTAGTCTATTTCGTTGTTAGTGAATAGTAATTTTATTTATTTTTATTATAATATAAATAGAAAATTATGTTAACTAAGTATAAGCAAGTGATAATAATAATTTAATTACTTTTATATGAGTAAATTTAATATTTTCACCATTAATAATTTAGTCCATTTTTAATTAAATTGATGAGTAAATAATCAATTTTAGCTTAGCAATAATAGCTAGTAATTGATAAATAATAAAATTATTATATTACTAAAATTAATATTTTTATATTTATTAATTAATTTTATTATAAATTATATTAAATAAAAATATTGAAATAATTGAATTTATAATTTTTGTATTAAAAAAGAATCGAAAATTGTTATCTTATCCTGTCAGGATAATTCTATTATAACTCTCGTTGATCAGGATAAATTTTACACATGATGAACAAGATTAGATAAGGGACATGATTATGTTATCCTATCCTGCTCGCGCAACAAACAACAGATAAGAGCAGGATATGATTTCACTATCCTACAATGTCTACTTATCATGTTCACCAAGTGGACCCTAAATGATGTAATTTATCTTTTTTCTGATGTAAAAATAAATAAATTTAAAACAGTATTTAATAACGGATAATCACAATGGTCCTGCGCATGAACAAAAAGTAATGTATGGAAATATAACCATTCTCTAGCTAGTAACAACACTAATGCTGTTTAGTACGAAGGATGCATTAGACGAAACGTAAGAATACTCATTCCTTTGTATTATGTCAAAGAACTCTTGATATTATGCTGTTTATTATGAAGATGCAATAGTGACAAACGAAAGTTCCAGGAAACCTCGTAAACCATTTAAACACAAACTGATTGTATACTATTAGATGGCGTGGGTGGTGCACACACACATGTATATATATCCTCAAAGATATTGGTCAATATTAATCATTGTACTTCGTGACATATATAGTTTCCTTTCTATGGCTGAAAAAAATAGATATATTGTTGAATAAAGGCAGAAGATTATATTAAGAAAAACAAGTTACTTGGTGAATTTGGCTGAGTGTGACATTGATATGTATTATGATCACAAAGATTTGTTTGAAGGGAAAAGAGGAAGCTTCGAGGAAGGTGTGAAGCTAATAAGAAAACAAATGCATGTGGAGTTAACAAACATGTTAGTGGCTATATAGGGTATGTTGAAGGGTGAGGAAGAGAGGAGGTTTAACAGATTGGGGATGGGACTGGAACCAATTGATGTGTTTTGGTGGCAAGTGATAATGTGATAAGGAAGGAGAACAAAGCCAAAATATACATGTAGCTAGAGTTTTAAGAATTTTGGGAATTCTTAATTTTCATTCATTGGGCTCCAATCTCCAATGACAAGGACAGAGAGAAACACACAAAAGAAAGATGAATCAGTTTTGCCTCATTCAGCATGTGATCCCCCCATGGCTGAGGCTATATGACAGTTAGACATGTGCGTGCGACAAAACAAATTATGCATATCCGGTTTAGAGAGTATATAGATTGTGATTTCTGCAATCTTTGTTGGGCCATGAAAATGGGCCCCTTGATTCTTAGGCTGGCAGTAAATTACTTTTGCTGTACGTAGATATCTAATACTTGGTAAGTTCTGCTTCTTATAGAATTTTGGGCAGAATTATTATTTTTTTTTATGTCTAAATGACCCATGATAAAGTTTGGGTTAAATAACCCATTATCCAATCACATTAGAGATAAATGAGTTGGAAATAAATTAATAAATAAAATATAGATATTCCAACTCACTTATCTCCAATGTGATTGAATGATGGGTTATTTAACCTAAACTTTATCATGGGTCATTTAGACAATTTTTTTTTTTTTTGATAACAGGGCAGAATTATCTCTAGTTCGAAATCTAGTTCAAGAGTGTATATTGTTCTACTTTTCAAAGAACTATATACTTCGCCTACATGGCTAATTAATGCAGCATGTAATCACTTAGTTTAGGACTTGGCAAGGAAGTGTGAAGTTTATGGCGCGATTTCAGTGTTACTAAAATAGTGAACTATATATTGTGGTAAAAATAGACAATAATGCTCTTATCTTTCTTAATTTTTTCACTTTAATGAGCACCACTAATCTAGGATAAACTCTAATGTCGTATTAGAATTCGGGAGGCATAACTCAACCTAAAAACTAGTTCAAGAATTGAGGGTTGTTTTATCCTTTGTAAACACTTGTTCAATCATATCTCTAAGTAAAATGAGATTTCGAACAAAACTAATTAATGCTTTTTTCACAATTTTAGAGTTTAGGTTCAGTCTAACTTAATTCCAACATAATTATGCTAGTAATTCCATGGAACAAGTTGATCCTTTTTAGATCTAAGATTAGGCCAGGTCAAACTCAATCCTAAACCTGGACCAAATATGAAGTGAGCTAGGAGTTGCTTTATAAAAATTAGTATGTCCATATCTCGTATGGACCTTATAACTGGAGTGCCAATCGTTCAAAGTTACTTGATTATCTCCATCTATTTTATAATTGTAGGTGGCCGGGGTGAACTTGCCGACATTTGAGAAGAATGATTGTTGTTTATTAATTGAATTTCAATTTCAAACACACTGCACGAACATATATTCTCATACTAGTGGGGCTTTATCATCCTGTTATGTTGATGTAAGATTTGAATTCGAAAGAAGAATCACAATTAATATAATGACTATAACGACAAATATGGTTGTGGTCCATCTATTACTATGATATATACCAGAATTAAGTGCATGTAACTTAGACAGAGCAAGTGGATGATGAACCTGAAGAAGATATATATGCAACAAAAATAGAGGCAATTAATTATAAAATATTACACACAGATAGAGAGAACAAAATATTAAAATAAATCAAATCATTTTCATAATAAAAAATTTAAAAGTAAATAACTTCAAACTTAGTATATATATAGGACACCAACATTAATAATTCTGCAGACAAATATATGCATGTACAGCAAGCATGTCTGTCAGAAATTCGTACGCTTAAGTAATACTATTCTAAATTACAACTGCCATCAAACAATGATTGAGTTATAAATATTTTTTGCTTGCAGAAGGAAAAAGAGAACAATAATCAAGCTAGCAAAGTGCTATTTACTAGGGGCCGTTTGGATTGGTGTTGGAGAAGCCAAACAGAAGTTACGTTGAGATGGACGTGATGCCAAACGGGCACAAAGACAACTCCAAATCACAATTTACAATAGAGTATGTAATCTTTTTGCCAACTTATGAGAATGAGTACTAGTTACTGGTTGTCGTGGTTAAAAGTTGCTATTTGAACTTACAAGATAAGAGTTTGATTCTTATAAAACTCGCTCTTTAGAATACTTTTACTAACATTTAAGACACTGAAAACAAGGAGGAAAATTTGAACATGATTTCAAGTAGAGAAAATGTGTGATTTCAAGAGAAAACAAGGAGGAGTTCTAGTCAAACACGGACGAGTTTAAACTGAGCCCGTGAAAGCAAGTGAAGGACACAGTACCTAGTGAGGTGCCTCTCTATCACATTGTGGAGGAATTAAGACCCGAATTGGGTTTCTTCACCAAAGCTCTTCCATAGTTATTCTTGTGAAAGCTGGTGTTTTAGCAATTTATAGTGAAGATAAGTTGCACTTTTTTTTAATTGATTGGGAAATTTCTTACCACTTTCCCTCTGCGGGGTGCTTTTCCAACATTCAGCACTGTGGATATGGATGTTTTCTCTTATGTTACCCAACACGACCAATAAGGTATGCATTGGCAGTAGGTGAAAAGTGATCGATAGCATCCAGCATGGAGCATATGTTGAGTATCATGTGAATAGTGAAATATTTTAATAATATAAAATGTGCTTTAATGAACAGTTTAATATGATTTTAAGTCCTAGTAAATGTATGGTCGTTTTATTTGAGTCTATCGCTAGAGAAAATTTGCACTTTAATCCCTACAATTAAAGAAATATATAATTTTAGTCCTCACCAAAGTTCTTACATGTTCGGTAAGCGCTTACGTGACATTTTTTATGTGTATTATTGAGGCTGGCTTGATCACAAAATAACTTTTTAATTTATAAATTATTTTACAAGTTGGAAATCATGATTATTAAACAAAAATATTCATTAAAAGTAAAAACTTCACCGTCTCCTAAACCCAAATTTAATATTTTCTCTTCATCTCTCAACCCTTGTCAGTAAAAAAAAAAAAAAAACTCAAAGTAAAACAATCTAAGAATCTTAGTCAAACCCTAGTAAAATTCGAATATCAGAAAAACTCATATCAAACTCTTCCTGTCAAAATAAACAAGCCTAGAAACTCACAACACAACATCAATGTGATTCCCCAGCAATCGTGTGATTGGTGGTGCCTACAACTAGGCGCTACAGACTTTGCAGAGGTCGAGTAAATGTTGCATGCTTACGCCCCTAATTTATCGGGGTTTGTTGAGGATGGGTAATTGTCACTCTGTGTTACGGATGACGCACCTCAATCCCCTCATTTAGATCACATGCTTGTTCCCTAAGTCGGGGAAGAAGAAGGGTGGGAATTACCCTTGACGTGAGGTGGATGTGTCCTCTTTGGCTTTGCATAGGATTATAGGTTTTGCAAAATGGGAGAAGGTTTTCCCCATCAAAACTATCTCGGATTCTACTAAGTTAGGAAGCTCTCGCTCTTGCTGAGTGATTCGTACTCGACCCCCTTCTCTGGGTAGGCCTTCATGGTTACAACTTGTTTGAATACTATTTCATTAACTCGATCTTTATGAGAAAACTTCAAAGATTTGTTAATAAAAATAAGAATTAATAATTAAATTAGTCTCTAATTTTATAAGCGTGTTTGATTTTAATCATTCGGTGGAAAAACAACATTTAGTGGCGGTAAAAAACTATCAATAAACATTATTTTGACCGTATATAACTAAACGTCATTTTTTGGGTGATGAACTAAAATTAAATTCGCTTACAAAATTAAATACTTATTTTGCCACTGACTCTAAAATTAATAAATACAGGTTTTTCAACAGTTTAGATTTGTTATTTGACCTTTATCATTAAAGGAGATCATCAATGCATATATGCATGGCACTATGGCAGTGTGGCCGTACGGTGGTTTGTACTTATTCTGTACCATAATATAGTACGTGGTTATCTCATCAGCCATTACATTTTCTATTGTGGTATTCGTTGTCTTCATATATTTGGCTTTCTAACATGGACAATAAGTCGGCTATCAGTTGATTTTGAGTGTTAGGCATCCATACAGAAAAAAACGTGGGGCTGTGGCTTCACATTTTTATTAGATTCATAAAAATGTATAATACTAGTGTGTTCACCCATGCGTTGTATGAAGGGTTTTTATTTCCGAATTTTACCCATGATTATTGATATAAAAGAAATAGTGGTTGCACGAAAATAAAGATAAAAATTTCGTAATTGTAATATACTAATGACAAAAAATTGTAAATTGAAGATTTCAACACAAATAAACAAACAAACAACAACAATTAATGAATTATATAAAATTAAATTCAGCTACCCTATATAATACTCCCTCTGTTCCCTATTATAAGTCACATTTTTTGAAAAAATTTTGTTACAAAATATAAGCCACTTTCTAATATCTAGGAAGCATTAAATATTTTTTTCCAAATTCACCATCATATTTAATATGAAAGATATGATAAACTTTAGAAGTATTAACTTGGAGAGAGAAAATCATAGGAAAGTAAATAAGGATAATCTAGGAAAGTAAATCATTTTTTTTACAAATTTATTACTAGTAACTACTTTTCTTAATCTAAGAGAAATAGTTATTTGTGACTTATATATAGGAACGGAGGGAGTATATGATTAGTCTGATGAGTAGATGAATGTGTTAATAAAAAAATTCAATATTGATCATCTAGGGTAATAATGAGGTTAGAAGGAAAAAAATCTAATAAGAGGGTTCTACACTTTAAGTATTAAAAAAAGTGTCTATGGTAACAACACTTCTAGCTATTAAAATCCGTAATATCAATATACCATGTTTTCAATATTAAAAAAAAAATATTTGTTAAAGTTAGGGTATATTTCCCTATTAACTTATATATTTTAAAATTATGTTCATGAGATTGATATGTGATCTTACATGAAATTAAGTGGCAAAAATATCGAAATTTATAGAAATGTGTGTTGTGAAAAACAAATTTAAACCATAGAAGTTAGTGGGGTGTAAGAAAGGATAGTTTGATCGTTCAATATTTACCACATCAATAAACAAAAGCAAGAGAGATGTGATCTTTGATGAGAGTGGGTGAGAAGTTAGAGTATGAGTTATTTTTTTAATGGGTCAGAAGTTATATTTGAAGTGGGTGGGAACTTAATGGATAGAAATGATAACCGTTTCGTAAGAAAATGACACGTGGCTTGAAATCTCCTAAATTCACTCTCGTAGCAGAATCGTTATGGTGTTGACACGTGGCAAAATAATTCTTGGAGTGATTTTGCTTTATATTATATATAGATTTGGCAATTTCTCGTATACATCTAAAAATAGGGCCGGGGTTTCATATCTTCTGTCTTAATAATCATGTTTACTTACATAATATTTTTTTATAAATTACAATCTAATTCTCTATATTTTTCTTTTTTATTGTGGAGTCTTACATTACTTTATTCAATGGGTGTTGCTACGGCCATCCGTCACCTCCTTTCTTTTGACTGTCAAACCCATTGTTATTGTTTGTTAACATATGTTCCATCACTTTAATACCCCACTTGGGTCACAGGCAAGCGCAACCTTACTCAGTTAATTATGTATATTCTTCAAAATGAATTTAAGTGAATCATACCTCCCAGGCTCCCACTTTAAATAAGTATGAAAGGAAAGCTTTTTTTCTATTTTTTTTCTATTCCTTCATTCAACTGTATTATGATATCTCACATATATTTTTCCTTCTATATCTCTTTTCTACAAGAAATTTCCAACTATGCAGGCTAATTAGAAATTTATTAATTTTTAATACCTTAATTTACTTCAAATTGAAAATATTTAAAATAAAAAATAGAGAACTATGATTGAATGCAAAGGCAGATTTTTTATTTACGCGATTAGTGTGTCCTTATTATATGTGAAGAGTGAGCTGTCTCTCTATATTCATTTGCAACAGTTTGCTGTCTAATATTAATTTTTATATGGGTTAAATATGTTTTTGTCCCCAACTTATACACTTGAATCAGAAACAGTCCTTAAAAAATCTATTTTTCATGAAAAAAAAAAACTTGTTTGATTATAAATCATCCTTGTGGTATCATAATGCTTATTTGACATTAAAATTCATCAATTACTGCTCTACATAGGCGCCCACTTGTTTAATGAAGCTACACTGGATTTTCTTTTTACTTCTTTCTTTATATTCTTTTAATTCCACATCATTAACACAAAACTAAACCTAAATTAACTCCATGTACTGACTTAATTATCTCAAAACCAAACTAAACGCAACATTCATCTTCTTCCTCCTCCTCTTCCCTCTCACAACCACCGAAACCCCCACCCAGCACTACGGCCCCAGACCCTATTCCACCAACACCAATGTCCCTCAACCTTCGTATTCTTATGGTACAATTGAGCCTTCAAATCAGAAAGCTCAAATTCAGAAACATGGAAGGAGAGGAAGAAGATGTGGTGGCCAAGTTTCCCAAAGCGAGCCATTTGTTGGGATTTTTGGGCTCCCTTACCTTAGTGAAGCTGTGTGGGATTAGGGCAAGAGGGAGAGTTTACTATGGCAAGAGAGGTAAAAAAAAGTGAGAGTCAAGAGAGGAAATTTGATTTTTGAGCAGAAGAGAGAAGGCTCGGGACTTCTAACTTAGCATTGCGAATTCGTCCACAGTTGGATCGGACTGAAATTTGAGCAGAAGGTTCGAGACATCTAATTCGTCGATTGAATGGCTAAGATGGGAGAAAACGTGCACGAATTGTAGCTGCGAAATCCTTATTTTCTAGTTTTCTTGGTTCTCTATTTTATGCTTCTTGCTTTATTGGTTTTGCCTAATTGTTAAGCCCGATTTGTGCTGTGATTTGAGACTCTCTTGTACCCTTATTTTGATCATAGTGAAGCTTCATTGACTAACTTGTGTCTGTGGCTTTTTACTTCTCACATTGAAAAAGTTTTTCTACATTAAAATTCTGGTATCTATTCTTTATGTGATCTTTTATTTGTTGCTATTATTTGCTATTTCTCCTCACAGAGAAAAAATTAGTATCGGTTGTATATTGCTCTATTTGAGTTATCCTACCTTATTGTGTTGGATTTCCCATCACCATGGTTGCTTCTTCATGAAATATCCCTTCCTAGCAGCCAAGGTTGTTTCTTCAATCCATGGAATCCCATACATGAGATCATCTTATTCTTCGATCCATGAAAACCCAAAGAAGATAATTTCATCCTTTCTTTGCATGGAAAATCATATATGATATGATATGATATTTGGAATGAGAAAGATGAGAGCTTTTAGAAAATACAAAGCTTTTTCAAGAAGGAGCTCATCGGAGAAGGTGGACACCGCGACGGAGTACGACAACGATGTTGGTCGAAGTAAAAATGAACAGTGGGTTTTCTTCCTCTTTTGACAAGGAACACGGTGGCTCGCCTAGGAAATCGAAATGAAGGTTGGCCGAGGGGGAGAGGTTCTCAGTACTACATCTTCACTTAGAGGGTTAGATTGTCATTTTTGAGGTGGTTTAAGAACCATTACCGATGATTCTAATGTATAAATTGAAAAAACGAGTTTAAGTTTTATGCAATGAAATTGTAAATTTATTTTACACCATCAACCAATCAGATTTTAAAGATTTGTCATGTCAGTCAATTTAATTAAATAAAAAAAACTTCACACTCTCAATGCAAACTTTTTCTCAAAATGTATTTAGTCGTTTCTTTATATGTATATTCATTTTTCAAAACTTCATTTTCTTTAAAACTTGCTCCTGATCATATTCATTTTGCAAACTTTTTTTTTCTTAAATTAAAATACAATTTATATTTAAAAAAAATTAATTATATTTTTTTATATTGAACACTTAATTCTCTACTATAATATGGACATGTTTGGTGGTCAAGATAGGAGAGAGAGTTGGATAAAGGCAGGACAGTATAAGTGTAAAATAGACTCTTATCTTATCTTGTGTTTGAGATGGATAAGATAATGATAGGATATGATATAAACAATACAAATTTATCAAATTTTCCTTTGAATAAAAATATATAATTAATATTTTTTAAAATTAATTTTCTTGATTAATTTTTTAAAAAAGTAATTGTTATATTAAATTTAATTATTTTATCTTTTTTATAAGTGAGATCGAGCCTGTGTTTTATAATTATCTAAAATTAAATTATTTTTATTAATTAGTCTATTTAAATTTTTTCACAAATGGAACCTATTTTAATTAAATGTAAAAGCTATATATTTAACCAATTGGTTTTAACTTTGTAGTAGCAAGTAATAAAAAATAAAAAATAATTAAATTTTAAAAATATTATTAAAATTATTATTCTTTCAAAACTACTTTATGTTTAAATTATAAATTATCATATAAGTAGAGAAATAATTTTAAATAATAGCAACTAGTAATATAAAATTAGTCTATATTTACTACTAATAAATAAATTTTTATAAGTGAGAAATCTATTTTACTTTTAGTGAATAATACTTATGTTTATTTTTATTATAATACTAGTACTTTTACCCGTGCATCGCACGGGGATACTAATTTTAGTTTATAGCATGTAATTGATTAAAATATGTGTTTTTTTGTTACTTTTTTAAGAAAAATTTCATGAATAAAAAAAAATAAGATTAAAAAAAACAAAAAATTGATTTTTTTGATAAATGTGTCTGATTTACTGAAATGAATGTCTAATAACCGGTTCATTTGCCAAGATTTGATTCCTGACTCTTCACCTTGCAAATCTCTTCATTTCCCTTTACTCACCAAGTGAGTTACCCTTCCCCCCGAATGCCTAATAACTAACCACTAAATTGTATTTAATTTCTATGTTAAATGATTGATAGTGCAAATACATTACCCCCGCCTCCTACTTGCATAGAATAGATATTGCAGTTAAACCACAAAAAACAGTAGATGATTGATATAAAACTCTAGTAAAGTGCACTCATCTACCACGTCATGAAATAAATTGCATCACCTAAAACTAAATATATATAAATGAAGACTAACCGGATAATTACAAACTCTCAAGCTGAAGTTCATTTATTTTAGGAGACCATAGCATTAGCCATTAACATTAGCATCATCTTCATCAACATCTCTTGTTTCACTGAACATGTAATGACTTAGATATTCCATCAAGTAATGACTTAGACATATATCAAGGATGTTTCTACGCCTATTTTGGTTAATTAACAAACACTTTGCGCCTTCAGTCACCGCTACATCTTCCTCATGGCATCCAAATCCAGAGCTATAAGTATAATAGAGGTATAAACTTTGAACAATAACAGGCCCCCCTCAATGACAGAGTTATCAATCAGAGCAAATATCTGCTTGTTCAACTTTCTGTATCCTCTATGTTGGTTCAACTTTCCAAACATGAACTCTTCAAATTCGGGATCAACTATGTATTATGCAGCATTTTCATTGTTGATTTGTTAACTTTAAGAAAAACACCATTAAAAATTTGTCTCAATCTCAATAGCTGTAGAATCCTCCTTGTCTTAGGATGCATGACATTAATGCCAAGGATACGAATAATAAATAAGAGAGAGCTTAGCATTAGGATATACATAAAATCAACCTTTCAGCTTTTCCTCACATTTCAATGGAATCAATTTCATTTCCTGCTCATTGCACTCCTTCGCGCACTGCTTAGTCATGTTGTACATAATCTTACGACTCTTGGCTCTCTTTTCTTCTTAGCAGCTTCAAGCTCCTGCTTTTTCACCAAGGCAGGTCCCTCTTCCGCTTCTTACACAATGTCCTACATGCAAAGAGAATTTGATCAATAATAGTAAAGAAGAGGTTACCTAGAATAATGCCCCTTGACTGACTAAGACCTAAAATAATTTGTACACTTGATGCTAAAATTATTTCACCTTCAGCCTCAAGTTATTTCAGTAAATTATTTCAAGCTTTCATGCCAAATCCCAATATCTTAGATCAAATTTAATTCCCAAAGATCTGAAGCAGCAACCAAGCAGCCTCTAGTTATTTCAGTAAATGAATAAATCAATGTACATGAAGATAAAAGTTTGCTAATAGATCATGGTAACTTAGGTTGATCATGGGAAAGGGGTAGGAGCTAAATTTGAAAGTTAAAGGGGAAAAAAAGAAAAGGCATAAATGCAAGAAGGTGAAGTTGGACCAATAACCTAAGAAGGAAAAGAGCACGAAAGAGCTTGTTGAGGAAACATATGTATGAATCTAAATCAATTTATTTGAAAATGTAGATCAAGTGCACAAATGTCCCAGAACAGCAAGTCTCAGAGTCCAAAAACACAACAGATTTTGTATTAAGGAGACAAAAAGTAGTAGGATGAAATAAAATTTAATCATCTATAGGAAAGATATATGTCTAGCATTGGAATTTATTAGTTGCAGCTAATGTAAGAACTTTCTTTGACAACATTACATCTCCAACATGGTCACACTCACACCCAACATAGAAAGTGCTAACCTGTTAAAACTCCCCATGTTATGAGATCAGCGAATTGTATAACAAACATTAGATGTTAAGAAAATTAACAAACTTGCTACATTAAAGAAAGAAATTTATAAAATGCATGTAAATGAAGCAATTTAAGGGTGAAGCGAATTAAGCCAAAGCCAAAGACAGAGCACACTTACCTATTCATTTTTTGAGATGTAAAATTAGATTCCCATTGGTTTAGAACTTTCACCTCCCATCTGTTGTTCGAAACCTTGTAAGCTACTCAGTGGTTGGAGCTGATTCTGAAGTAAATCCAACAGGTACTACCAAAATTAAGTGTTTTCATGCTCTAGCTGCTAAAATAAAATGAATAAAATATATCAGAATCATGGATAAAAGAAACAAAGAGGTGGGAGTATATTTGGCAGCAACATAACAATCAAAAGAATGTCAAAGTAGTATGAAATATTTTGAATTTCTTTTTAGGTCAGATAGGGAATATGATAAGGATTATTTTTCCAGACCACATGCCCACCACGCTTTCCTTTTTTTCTTCAAGTTACCTTCTTGATTTTTATCATGTCTGATTAATTGCTTATGCCTTGGTTCATAGCTGCATAGATAAATATTAATGTGCTTGGAAAACCAAAAGTCTTCCATCTCTAAGACCATAGACCTGAACAAATTGGATAAGAAATAGGAAAAGAAGAAGCTCTAATTAAGAGCTTGTCTAACAATCAAAACCCTTTTAAAATTACACTCTTTCTTAATACTTTTAGAAATAAAATCTATATATATATGTAAAGCACACTTGTGTTTTTGCATGTAATTAATGTATTAAACCATAAAAGCTCATATACCTTTATATTAAATACATTAAAAAATAAAAAATTTAATAAACTAAAAACTGAAAAAAATAGTATTATAAAAACCTATTCAACTACTTATATAAAATAACAACATTCATAGACTTAAAATTGACTTGAGTTTTGCATTTGACAAATTTAAAAAATCAAAATAAAAAACAAAATAATATTTATTAATAAATAATTTAGATAAAATACTTTTAAAATAAAAAAATTTCTATCAATATATATCTATCTATATTGTACTTGGGGCTCTTATTTCCCAAAGTAATTATATATATATATATATATATATATTTGGTTTTTCCAAAAAAAAAATATCTATCTATCTATATATATTAGTAAAGCTCACTTGAGTTAAGTATTAAGTACAAATACACATGAGAACCTACATACATTAGTAAAAAAACTGGTGTTTTAATGAGATAGCTTAGTGAGTCAATGAACGGGTAGTGGAAACTTGTGCACTAATGATTTCAGTTTTAAACTTACTAAATATCAAATGTATAAGCAAAAGAGTAACATCCATACCAAAAGTGTAACAGGCCACAAAATTATATCTGCAAATGGTTTTAGCAAAGTACCTTAAATTAAAATTAAATTTAATGTTAATTTTAAACTAATATCAATTTAGTCCAAGAAAAAAAAAACTATTAACAATAAAGCATACTTCCGCCAAAATTAATCTTGATATGCAATGGTCTTAGTTTGTTGTCCAATTTTCTGCAGGAATATATGTCTATTTTTCTTAAACTCACAAACTCTTAAAATTCCTGAACATTGTAACTCCGAAGAAAAACTAACATTAAATTAAAAATAGTGGCATGATGGCAATACCAGTGTCAAAAACTTAATAAAAAGCACACTTGTGTTTTGCATGCACTTAATGTATTAAACCATAAAAGCTCACATACCTTTATATTAAATACATTAAAAAATAAAAAATTTAATAAACTAAAAACTGAAAAAAAATTGTATTATAAAAACCTATTCAACTACTTATATAAAATAACAACATTCATAGACTTAAAATTGACTTGAGCTTTGCATTTGACAAATTTAAAAAATCAAAATAAAAAACAAAACAATATTTATTAATAAATAATTTAGATAAAATACTTTTAAAATAAAAAAAATTTCTATCAATATATATCTATCTATAGAGTACTTGGGGCTCTTATTTCCCAAAGTAATTATATATATATATATATATATATATATTTGGTTTTTCCAAAAAAAAAATATCTATCTATCTATATATATTAGTAAAGCTCACTTGTGCTAAGTATTAAGTACAAATACACATGAGAACCTACATACATTAGTAAAAAAGCCGGTGTTTTAATGAGATAGCTTATATATTAGTAAAGCTCACTTGAGCTAAGTATTAAGTACAAATACACATGAGAACCTACATACATTAGTAAAAAAACTGGTGTTTTAATGAGATAGCTTAGTGAGTCAATGAACGGGTAGTAGAAACTTGTGCACTAATGATTTCAGTTTTAAACTTACTAAATATCAAATGTATAAGCAAAAGAGTAAAATCATTACAAAAGTGTAACAGGCCACAAAGTTATATCTACAAATGGTTTTAGCACAGTACCTTAAATTAAAATCAAATTTAATGTTAATTTTAAACTAATATCAATTTAGTCAAAGAAAAAAAAAACTATTAACAATAAAGCATACTTCCGCCTAAATTAATCTTGATATGCAACGGTCTTAGTTTGCTGTCCAATTTTCTGCAGGAATATATGCCTATTTTTCTTAAACTCACAAACTCTTAGAATTCTTGAACATTGTAACTCCGAAGAAAAACTAACATTAAATTAAAAATAGTGGCATGATGGCAATACCAGTGTCAAAAACTTAATAAAATTGTTAATGTCAAGAGGCCATTCAACTATCTACATTCAATAAATAAAAAATGAAATGTATTATATTGAACCATGCATATATTATATCTCTATATAAACAAACCAGTGAAATCACTCACAAACTCAAATTATTCATATTTCTTAGACTTCAGCTGCTGGTGAGAAAAAAATGACAATTGTCTCTAACTACTTCAACAAGTATGTCATTTTTAATTATTTTATTTAATTTCAAAATTGTTTTTTTTTTAATTACTCATTCTTATTTCTTTATTGCAGGAGAAAGATCATCAACAACAACAAGAAACACACATTACTTAGTGATATATATCCCCGTTGCAGATGATTGGAAAATAAAACTGAGAGTTTCACATATATGGTAATTTACTAAACAATTCTTCTCATTCAATTGAAATCATACAAATACATCATCATTTCTATATTTAAATGACACAAATCAGTAACAAAGTGTGAGCCACATAAATTTATATACTGCACTAGAAAGATAAGTGTAAAATGTAGTACTCACTATATTCTTGATAAGAAATAGAAATCTTTCACTCCTCAATATTATCATATTATGGAAAAAAAATAGCAACTTAATCATTCAAAGGGAACAAATGACGTCCATCCTGCAGTTAGATAGAATCTATTTTTATGTTCGTGAAAGTGATTTTAAAAGAACTCCTATGCCACCAGCAATTGTAAACAACACATTAATCTTGATAAAAAAAAAATTAGCACAACTGATAACATCACTGGAATGACTAAATCAATATTAGAAAAAAAAATAGTAGACTACCACGTTCATTTCAATACTAATCTAATTAAGTAATTAAATTTATTTTATATAAAAAAAAACTACTCTCATTTCAATCTCAATAGAAATCTACCTATTTTTTCTTCCGATGAAGCAAAAAAAAAAAATCTACCTGTTTGATCCTTTTTTCCCTTATTAGAGAAAGAAAGTGTGAGAATATCATAACTCAATTATATTTAATTATACATATATTCTAAATCTTCTTCTAAATAATAGTTTTCTTACCTTTCTGCAAATTTAAATATTACAATTAAAAAGTACAAATTAAAAACGAACCCGTGCAACGCACGGGTTTAATTTCTAGTAGAAGAGTATTTGTGAAGCCAGTCCAAAGAGCATTGATTTAATAAAAAGGCATTGAAAAGGCACTATGCAAGAAACAATACAGGACCTGCTATTCTCACACTGACGCATCATGTTCCTTGCACATTACATGTGTGGAAGCCCAGACACCATTTCAACAACCATTTCTCCTACATAGTAAATATCAAAGAATGTAAAATCAGCAGCCTTTCAAAAAAAAATTAGTTCTATAATTTATGTAGGAGGAAAAAAGAGAATCATTCTTACAATGGGGATTGACAACTCCATAACAGTAAAAAAACACATGCATAAAAAACATCAATTCAATTCTAACCCAGAAAATGCGAGCATGGGCATCAGTTCAAATGAATCAAAGTCCCTCAAATTCGGCCTGTCCAGAGCAGAACTGCAAGTAAATTAAAAATGAAAGAGAAGATGAGACCCTAAATCACATAATTGTTAGGAGTAAATTCAAAATAGTTATTAGTTTGAGGGTTTTATTGTAAATAGAAGAGTTGTTATATATACAGCTCATTAGTGTGTAAATATTACAGATTGAATATTAGAATAACAGAAAAGTTTTCCCTCATCTCTATCTCTCTCAGTTCTGTCAATACGATAGATTACTCTCTCTTTCTCTCCTTTGCACTAACAAAGTGATATCAGACCCGATGGTTCGTGGGACCATGGTAACGGCTCCTTGTGTCGAAAGTCTTCCTAGCAGTGTGGCTAGGCAGCGAGTTCCGTTGACCAGCGAACGGCGGTATAAGGTGGATAGCTTCCGCAGACGGGAGGACCATGAGTGATGTGGTTGAGGGACTCACACTTGAGGGGGAGATTTGTTGGAATCAAGTGTTAGAGTCAAGTCCCACATCAGAGAAGTCAAGGTAAGAGGGAGAGTTTATAAGGAGATGGACCCATAAACCTAATGCCTTAAGGTTTTGGATTAAGATGTGGTGTCTAAGATCTCCTTGGTGTTTCCCCTGGACCTTGCCCCATGGGCCCTCGCCGTGACTCTCCCCAACAATAATAAGGTTGATTGAGATGAACAAATGAAAGATAAAAAGAAGAACAATCAAAGAGTTGCAGATAAAGAAACCTAACACCATGATAAACCCATCCAAGGCGCACCGCAACGACGAAGCCACAAATCCAAGGCGGAAGCAGCGGTGCGGTCAGCATCGGCGGCAGTTTCAAATCCAACGGTGAGATGAATCTAGTGAACAGCAGCGACAAATGAATTAAATGAGGCAGTAGGCAGAGAGAATAAATGGAAGGCGTACAACAGAACTGAAACCGTGCGAAAGAGAAGAATCAGAACGGTAGGAGAAAACGAAAAGAGTGAGCGGATACGTTTGAGAAGCCAAAAAGCCAGGAAGATTGTAAAGGGAACTAACGGCTGTGATTTAATCAAGAAGAAGTAATTAGTATTTTTACCAAAATAACCATACTTAAATTTTAAATATTGTACAATAAAATATTGAAGTACCAAATTGCCTTCAAGGTTGCAAAAACTCTTCCTTTATACATAGTATAGATAGATAGATAGATAGATAGATAGATAGATAGATAGATAGATAGATAGATAGATAGATAGTTAAAAAATAATGTTAACAAAGTAGTAGAAAGTGATTATGATGATTTAATTATTTTATATGAGTAAATTCAATATTTTCACAACTAATAAATTAGCTCATTTTTAATTAAATTTATGAGTAGTTAAATAATTTTAACTTAGAAATAAAAAATAGTAATTTATAAATAATAAAATTATTATATTACTAAAATTAATATTGTTATATTTATTAATTATATAAAAATAAATATTGAAATAATTGAATTCAGTGTTGGGGTACTAAAATAGAATCGACAACTATTATCTTATCCTGTCAGGATAATTCTATCCCAACTTCTCGCTTAGGATAAGGGATAAGACTACATAATTATATCTTGTAGGCGCAACAAACAACAAATCATAGCAGAATGTGATTACACTATCTTATCAGCTTATCTTATCCATCGAACATGTCATATAATCGTACCTCGTTTGCTTAATTTAAAACCTCCCCTCAAGTTTATCACTATTATGTACACTAACTTTCCCTTTTTTATTTTGCAAAGTGCACTTACATAAGTTACATTCCCTCACTCATGCACCATTATAAATAACTTAGGGATGTAGAGTGTTATAATAATAATAATAATCTTATGGGAGGTCATTGTAAAATTGCTAAATCTCATAGAATTTCAGTCCAATGTATTGAATAAAATAAATTGTGGTGAGAGTTTGGTTAAGTAATAGAGATATTTTATTAAACAGTTATTTCGTAAGAAAAATATTTTTAAACATATTTTATATTAGAATTAAATTATATGCACCAACATTGTGTAAAGTGACTTTCAAAAAAAAAAACATTGTGTAAAGTGTTCTTTATTTTAAATTCAAACTTAATTATCACCTGAAAATTGTTGGATTTTAATTGGATGACTTTTTAAGTTTTTTTATCCAATTAAATCCATGCGTATAAACTCCAAAATTAATAATTATTAAAATTAATACTACACTAAAATATGCCTATTAAATATAGATAAATATGGATTATGTTAAAAATAATAATATAAAATTATTGATGTAATAAAGCTTAATTATTTTTTGAGTTTTTTTTTTGAAAGTAAGTTTTGAGTTAATTGGTTGTTTGATAATTGAATACTTTAATTATTTCAAGAAAATATAATTAAATAAAAAATTGTGATTATATCACTTTATTATAATAAATCAATAGAAATTTCGCGGAAGGATCCATTAAACAATACTAATAATAATTTCAAAATGGATAAGAATATTTTAATTAAAATTTAAATTAAATTATATCAATGGTATTAATTACATTATTAATTTTCTATTATATATCTGTAAATTCAACCATTATTAATTAATTTATATTTTCAAAAAAAAACCATTATTAATTTATAAAATTTCTGAAATATACAAATTACGAAACTTCCCGGAAATTTCCTACAGATTCGATTGTTGCTCCTCTACATACGTTATATAAATATACCTCAAATACTCCCCAACAAAACAACACATGCAAGGATAAGTAGCAACTGCACTAGGTACAGTTTTTTGTCCTTTGCTTGCTACAAATTCATCACTCACTCAAAAAAAAAAAACAACAATGGCTTCTTCTCATTCTCATCAACAAGAGCCATGGCTGATGGAGAATGGCAACGTGAAAGTGCTGACCAAGGAGATGAGGCATGGCCGCACCGCGCACAGCATGTCATCATCTTCCCTGCGGAAGAAGTCTGATCTCACCCTCGTGTCGAAGGTCCGGTGCGGGTTGCTCAGAAACCTCTTGGCTAATCTCCAAGAGGTTATTCTGGGCACCAAGCTCTCCATTCTCTTCCCTTTCATTCCCGCTGCCATTTTTGCTGAGTGCTATGGCTTGGGCAGAGTAAGTTAATTAATTTCCTCTTACCACCTTGTTACTCTCTATCATAAACTATAATTATTATACCACAAGTTTTAAAGGTTTTGATAGAAAGGAGATGAATGATCTGGATTTCGATATTCCGTCTGATTGACTCTTTGTCTTCAATCTTATTTTCAATTATTCTTTTTTTTTCTTATCATATCATCTGTTGTATCGCTTATTTTTTTTCCTGTGTTATACATATCTTGATGCATGTAACTATGTAAGTGAATTTTAAGTGTGGATTTTTTTTTTAAATCAAACATGTAATTATATTCTTTTATTTTATCTTTTCACTTTTTTTTAATTATGATATGGTAAAATGGATATTTTAATTAGATTTACCTGTAAAATTTATTTATAATCTAATTAGATAGTTATAAAACAATGTTTTGGCAGATACAAAACAGAAGAGCAGTGAATTAGGGCAAATAATCTGTTAAAAAAAATTAGGGCAAATAATAATAAGAGTAATTCTCCCCTTTTGTTTTAAAGCTCTTTAAGGAAAAGGTTAACAAAAATTTAGCAATATTTCCACAAGATAAGTTTATTCAAACACGTTCAAACAGATTTTATTATAAAAATAATGCATACACAACATCAAAACATAGGTAGCAATTAAAAAATAGTAAAGTTTATTTCAAGGTACCAAGTCTATGTCTTCTGAGATTGTCGACAGTTGATTAATTAATATTTTTCATTAAATTAAAAAATTATATGATTTAAATGTCGTGTAGATTTGTGTCATTTCATATGTTGCTATTACGTGATTAAGATTATAACCACTCTCATTTTTCTATCGCAAACAGTCCTGGGTTTTTGTATTGAGCTTACTTGCACTGACCCCACTAGCTGAACGTGTCAGCTTCCTCACAGAGTATGTTGCACCTTACCTTAATCTTTCAATCTTTTTGTTTCTGGGTTGATTGCTGATTCTCATTCTGTTTTCTCTGTTTGTTATTTGTTACTTCAATTATTGCAGACAAATTGCCTTTTACACAGGTCCCACAGGTATGAACCTCTAGTACATTATGATAATGCAATTGTTAATTGTAATGTTATCATGAGATTATAATAGTGATGGTGAAACTAAATGTTTTATATTTGTTTCATAATTACAGTTGGTGGACTTCTTAATGCAACATGTGGGAATGTTACTGAGCTCATCATAGCAATATTTGCTCTTAGCAGCAACAAAATTGCTGTGGTCAAGTATTCTCTCTTGGGTTCTGTGCTTTCAAACCTACTTCTTGTCCTTGGAACCTCTCTATTCTGTGGTGGCATTGCAAACATTAGAGCAGAACAAAAATATGACAGAGTAAGGCCCTAAATACAATCAAGGTTACATACTGAGAGTGCAAATATTTTTTTATAGCGTGTTTGGATCAGTTTTTTTGAAGACTCATAATCAATAATTCTCAACCTCCAAAAGCTTCTACATGATTTAGTGCATGTTTGAAAAGCCTTCTGCAAATGATTCTGAAAGAAGCTCTTGTGTCTGGGTTTCAGAATTGATTCTGATATATGGAAACTCAGAATCCAAACAAGGTTTACTGTGGAAACTCATTACATCACCATTATGTGAACTAACTTATGTTGCCTATTGAATTTGCAGAGACAAGCAGATGTGAACTCACTTATGTTGCTGCTGGCTTTGTTGTGCCACTTGCTCCCAATGCTATTCAGATACAGTGCTGCCTCTGCTGCTCTAACTGTCGAGCCGTCGCTCTATTTGTCGCGAGCTTCGAGCATTGTGATGCTGGTTGCATATCTTGCTTACCTTGTCTTTCAACTGTGGACACACAGGCAATTGTTTGAAGCTGAAGATGTAAGCTTTCTTGAGTTCTGAAGTGGTGAAGTTGGTTGCAATTCTGGTGTATGAAAATATCTTGAAAAGCAATTAACATTGTCTGCATTGTACAGGAAGATGAAGGTGGCAACAATGAATCAGAAGAACAAGCTGTGATTGGATTCTGGAGTGGCTTTGCTTGGCTGGTTGGGATGACTGTATTCATTGCTTTGTTGTCTGAATACGTGGTCGATACAATTGAGGTAATTGACTCATGACATCTTTTGAAATTCTGCTACAATTGATTCTAAAGTCAAAATCAATTCTAGGAAGAAGAAACGTCCCTAAGTAGCTTCTGGGTGCCAAAATTGATTCTGACGAAAAATAATCTGATTATGACATGCTATCAAAATGTTTTCCAGCAAAAGTGGATCTATTGTGATTGTTAAATACTGAGATGATTAAATTTTCAATCTTTAACAGGATGCATCAGATTCATGGGGTCTGTCTGTAAGTTTCCTCAGCATAATCTTGCTACCAATAGTTGGCAATGCAGCAGAACATGCAGGAGCAATCATTTTTGCTTTCAAGAACAAGCTAGTAAGTGTTATCAATTCAATGCTTCCTTTCATGTTACATGAATTCATATTTTCCAAGCCATGAAAAAATAACATTTTTCCGGTGAATTAAACTAAGTAATCCTATCATGACTGCAGGACATCTCATTGGGTGTTGCATTGGGTTCTGCAACTCAAATTGGCATGTTTGTGGTAACATACTCACCTTCAAAATGTGAATTGAAATTTTCATTTGATATTCTTTTTGAGTAATGGAAGCTTATATATGCTTCACAATATAGGTTCCCCTATGCGTGATTGTTGCTTGGATAATGGGTGTGAATATGGACTTGAACTTCAACCTTCTAGAGACAGGTTCTCTTGCTGTGGCAATAATAGTCACAGCCTTCACATTACAGGTACATTCAACTCAAACTCAATTCACCAAAAAAAAAACTTTGTTTTAACTTCATATTTTCATTGTACTCAAAGCATTGACAAAACCACCATCTTAATTGTTTATAGGATGGAACCTCTCACTACATCAAAGGCCTTATTCTTCTCCTTTGCTACATTGTTATTGGGGCTTGCTTCTTCGTACAAAGATTACCCTCCGGTAAGAATAATATGTATTATTATCTCAGCTTACATAACACTCAAAATCTACACAATTCTTATATTGGGAAATTCTACAGTGTACCATGTTAAAAACTGTTTCCACCCATGAACCATAATTTTACTTGCTAAATTAAATTTGCAAGGAAACTCTTTTAATTTGTGGACTAAATTTTTCAAGATCCATGGTAGATAATGTATTCTCATAATTCTGACTTAATTTTTGTCCTCTTTTTCTCAGACCAAATTAATGCTAACAACATAATGCTCAAATCAGTCCCTAATGCAGCTTTAAGCGCCTAGTAGGTAAGTCCATGCTATGTAGCACGATTGAGATATAGAAGTTGTTTGGATGCAGATAAAAAACACTGTTTGTAGCTTATCTTCAAGAAGTGCTTTTCTGTCCACATCCAAACAGGCTCATAATCCTTTGAATATATTATTACTCTGGAGCTAACAATGGGAACCTGGATTGCAGGCTTTGGCCTATTATGGTCTCAATCTTGAGATGAAGATTGGTAGCTAGCATGCAGAGTCAAGACTCACAGGCATACAGATTCAATGGATTGGTTATTGGTTCATTGCTTCATTTCAATCATTTTGTTATACTCATATGAAAAGAGAAGGCAGAGAAAGTTTGCAGTGGCTTAATTAGCAAGTAATTTAGTTATTGCAAGCTGTTAGTACAAGATTTTTATTCATATGTGTGTTTTATCGAAGAATTTGTGGCCTGGTGGCACAGGACTCAGTGGGTTGTTTTGATCGTGTGCTTCTTTAGATGATAAATAAATTATGGAAATTATTGTTCTTGCACCTATCGAATTTGCTGAGTTTCTTTCCTTTGTGCACTTAAACTCCCGCATGGGACTCACCTAGAGTTTTAACATTTAAGGGTCATAAATTTTATTTTATTTTTCTTTATTAAAATCAACCAATTTAAGGGTCATAAAATTTATTTTCTTTTTGTTTTTCTTTATTAAAAACCAACTTAAGGGTCATAGAGTTTGTTGTAGACACTTTAGTAAAAAAAAATTGGGGAGAAGTGATATGTGTGATAATGTGATTAGATTTTTTTTTTGATAAGCCAAAAGAATATATTGAACGGAAGTACAAAGGGTACTTCAACCCAATACAAAGAGAGAAAAGAGAAGCAGAAAGAGAAGAGATTTACAAAGAGAGAAAGAAGCACCAACCATGGAAGCGCTTTGAAAAAAAATGCCTCATTAAAACCTTACTAGGAAAACCCCCTTGAGAAAAACCTAGTAAGGAAAAATAGAACAAAATTTTGATGAAAGATATAGAAATAAAAATGAAGTGTTTATTGCATGTGAATACTAATTGGGTCTCTAAATTAAAGTTGGGACTTCTTCTATATTAAGGGTAATAAAAGCAAGAGTAGTGCAATCTAGTCATGAAATTGCATAGTGCATACACACTTCTAGCAACATGGGCATGTTTTGTCCTCATTTTCCACCCCTCTTTGAGCCAAGTTAGTTTTGTCTGGTAATATACCTGCCCACACACTTCTAGCAACATCTTCACATCTTATGCTTGTAGTGTGTTCTGTTACATCAAACTGGTTGTAACTGTTTAGTGTAAACAGAATGAAGAAAGGAATGAGGAAAAGAAATTATCATCACTGAGCAATGAATTGTACAAGTGATTATATACAATGGTGATCAAGCTTGTGTAGTTCCCCAGTTCCAGTATGTTACTTAATAGAATTAGGCTTAATTGCACTTTTGGTCCCCCAACTATTGCCTTCCTGCGAAAATCGTCCCCAAACTTCAAAATTAGCAAAAAACGTCCTCCAAGTTTACATGTCGTTGCACTTTTGGTCTGTCGTTTGCCTTCCGTGAGAAAACTAACGTGAGAAGTTGATGTGGCTCCCTCACGCGTGTCTCACGTGACTTTCTTCAGAGAACTTGATGGCTGGACAAGTCACATGCTTCTCACGTGACTCTAAAAGGCTCCAACGATCATCTCTTTCCTCCATTGTCTTCTTCACCATGGAACCCTTAAAAGAGGGGTTTTCGAGTCACGTGAAAAACATGTGACTTGTCCAGTCATCAAGCTCTCTGAAGAAAGTCACGTGAGGGAGCCACATCAGCTTCTCACGTTAGTTTTCTCACGGAAGGCAAACGGCAGACCAAAAGTGCAACAGCATGTAAACTTGGAGGACTTTTTTTGCTAATTTTGAATTTTGGGGACGCTTTTCACAGGAAGACAATAATTGGGGGACCAAAAGTGCAATTAAGCCATAGAATTAGCTAACTTTAGGGTAACTAACTTGCTTGTTATTCAAATACTTATTAACTAACTTCTAACTCTTTACTTGATCAAATACTATCCCTCAAAATGGGAGGTACAAATCCATTAATCCCATTTTGGACAATGGAGCATGAAAAACAGAAGTCACTGGTTTAGTGAACAAATCTGCCAATTGATAAGCAGATTTTATAGGGACCATCAGAAGCAACTTTCTCTCTGACAAAGTGGCAGTCGGTTTTGACCTCTCGTGCAATGTAGGATCAGTGATCAAGTATACTGCAGACTGATTGTCACAAAAAACCAAGGAAGGTCCAGGATCAAGATGAAAGTCCTTGAACAAGGAATGAATCCATGTCAACTCATTGGTTACATTTTCTAAATCCGTATACTCTGCCTCGGATGAGGACTTAGAAACAATCTAATGTTTTTTAGATTTCCATGAAACTAGTGCTAACTGCTCCTTTCAAATATCTCAATAAATGGTGATCAAAACTAGCAAATGACTAAGGGAACAAAGTTTCGCCCGAGCTTCCTTATTTTAAACAGAAAAACCATGTGAAAATGAAAGTTTGGCCAAGCTATCCGCCACAAAATCACCAGGACGACGAATAAAAGAAAGTCCACAAAATCAAGAGATAAAATTAAGTCTCAACGATCTCGGATATTAGAAGACACACAAACATGTTGTGTTTCAAGTGTGAGTAAGTCCCACATTGGAAAGATAAGAAAAAGTTTGAGTGGTTTATAAGTGTAAGAACTCACACACCCATTGCCTTAATGTTTTGGGTGAAGGATGTGGTGTCTGGTTCACTTATGGTTTGCTCTTTAAAAGTCCAATGTGGAGTTTTATACCATCTCCTTTCTTGCCTCTTTCTTTGGCCCAACAAAACAACCCCCGAAAGGTCTCTTCCAAGCCTCAAACAGAAGCATGCAAGCAGTCTCGAAGCAAACCTAAGGAAAGAAAATATCAAAAGCCAAGGAGAGACCGACGAAAGGAAAGGGCCTCCACGACATCTGAAGAAGCTGAAGCAAGAACCTCTATGTAGTCATCTTGGGCGTCAAAACCAAGGCTAGCTAAACTTGAAGCTGCAACAAATGCATCAAAGTTAACCTTCACCACCCTAGAGGGAGGTTGTGACCAAACCGACGGAAGGTCCCTAGGAGTAGTCGAGCTGAAGGGGATGTCGTCACCAAGGAGAGGGAGAGAGAGGAGGCACGCCAAAGGAAGCTGCAGGTTGACCACAAAATAACATGTTGTGTCGGTCATACAAAATGGAGTTAATGTCAAGAACAAATAAAAAATCTGACACGAAATCTTGCATAGAGGTAATATGATCAACTTTAATACCCAAGGCTACAAGCAAACCACAAAGGCTGTAAATACAGGGCAAGTCAGGAGCATATGATGCGTCGTTTCCTGAGTGGAAACACAACACGAGAATATAAGGTTAGCAGGTTTCCATCTTTGTCCCTGACCAATCAGGTTAGATCGAATAGGGAGAAGGTTCAAGCAAGCTCGCCAGGTTGTTTCCTTACAAAAGTGCAAAGTGGTCATTTTCCATAATTTCTTCCAACCGGTAGCAGGGAGGGGTGGGTAGTCTGAAGGTGATGCCAAGCTCGTCCGCCCATACTATGTAATAAAGTGATTCCTAGGTTTAGGAGAATATCAGTCATTAGTAGCCATTTTCTAGAAAAACACATGCTCATGCTAGTAAAGAGGCAGCAAGATTGCCAGGATCCTGCTGGGTAGTGAGAGGCTAGAAAAAGGTAATCCACCAACTCCTTGTTCCATTTCATCTAGCCCAAGACCATAAGATCCGTCATCCACTTAATATTTAAATCGTGAGCGACGTCCTCCGAATAGACGGTAGAAGTCATTGTCGACAACCAATTATTCTCACATACCCTAATACAACGCTCATCCCAAACACACCTAGAAATAAGTAAAACTATCAAAATTTATTAATATTTACCGGAATTTCTCATATGAGAATAATAAATTAAATACTTATATTCTATTAAAATAATTTGGGGGTTTTAACTTTTGAGCTTTTTAAACCCACCCTCTTCTCTAGCGCCTTATCTCCTCTCTCCGTCGTTTCATCTGTCTGCTCCCATGTCCGCCACAGAGGAGAGGGCCTTACTCTCGTGGCGCCAAATCCCGCACCTCCAATGCGGTGTCGTTACACCAAGTACAACCCGCCACGCGCTCCGGCAGAGCGCCACCGTCAGTTTCGCGGCCTCCGCCGGTGACTGCAGGTTCGCCTGCTTCTCGGTGGCGGAAACGAAACTGCATCCGGACCATTTCGTTCCGACACTGTCTCAGCTCCTTAAGCACCCTCTGGCCATCTTGGCGTTCGTGCCCAGAGATGCTTCCCTCTTCTCTGCCGGAGCCATCGCCGGTGCCGCCGCAAAGACCGTCACAGCGCCGCTCGACCGTATCAAGCTCCTTATGCAGGTGCGGAAATCGCATTTTACTAGCTCCTAACTAGCTTGTAAGTTGTAACTGAAATTTAACAACTTGCTAACTGAAAGAAACTACGTCCCAAACGCAGAGTTTCAATGGAGCTTTGAAAATGAGTTGACCTATAATTAGGGTTATGTAAGAATTCTGCCAAAAAAAATAAAGAAGTTTTTGAATCATAAATTTGTTTTGTATATGTGATTATGTGTGCTTGAGAGCGTATGGATTTGTTGGGAGAGGCCTATCCACTTAACGTGATCTCATAGCTTCAGGGGATTAGTCTTATTGGTGCCGGTTGTGCGGATACCTTGGAAAACCCAAAAAAATATTTGTGCATCATGTTTGGATTAGCTTTATTTTTTGTTTAGAAAAGCTTATAATAAAAATAACCGATAAAATATCAAATTATTAATCACATGTTTAACATAAGGAAATGTTAGTTTGATATGCAAAATTGTTGGAAATAAGAGAGAGGAAGGAGATGGTGTTTTGCACATAAGTGAAAACAAGTCAACTAAAAATGAAAACAAAAAAGAAGCGAGATACTCCCTCATTAGTCATAACCAAGACATTGCAGAGATAACTTTTAATTAATCAAATTTGAAAACTCAGTCACTATTTATTTGCAGACTCATGGTGTGCGGGTTGGGCAAGATAGTGCTAAGAAGGCGGCAATAGGTTTCGTGGAGGTAATGTTCAATCTTTTTTCTTTTCTTCCATCCTAATTTGTTTATTGTTTTGTTTTTACATTTGTTTCGATATGCAGATTCAAGAGTATGTTGTTTTGCATTTAAATTGTAGATGTGTAAGGTGATTGTATATGTGCTATATGATAATGATCTGCTTATGTACTTCCTTTTAAATCCCTTTTAGCCTAACACTTGGCTAGCTACGAATCTGTTTCGGAATTGGGATGAGGGATTTTTCACTAACTTGAGATGATAGGGTCATACAAGCAAGTATGATGCTACTACCTGGGCTATTTGTTAACAACTACTGATACATTTTTCATATATACTTTTAAATGGTGTATCAGTGTATGTATATACTAGTCAAATGAATAAAATTTCACCGTCTCAGACTGAAAGAGATGAGGCTTTATAACTCATCAAATTTCATTGATAACAATAAATGGGCTTTCCTTTTAATGATTGGAACAATAATAGGCCACAAGAAAGGGTTCTTGTCTTTTTGAGTTTGAACTTTATCATCCATTGTGAGTGCTTATTCATGTTAATAAGAGGATTCTAAATTTTAGGAATGACCCTTGCCTACAACCACTAACTTTATCATGAACCAGCTATTCTCAAATGTTTAAACTGTTTGGTAAAGAGTGCAAACACATGCATTCATTAAAGATTCTATATCTAACACATTCCCTCACACAAATACTCATTGGGCTTCGAATGATAATGCACATGTTGCCCTTTCAGTTTCTTGTGCTAAAAAATGCTTATTTTTTTTTATTATAAATTTATAGGAATGGGTCATAGTGATAAATTTTGATGTCATGTCATGAATCCATTATCCCACGAGCTTAAATTTTTCGGTAGAGCACATGAATAATTTTATATGAACAGTGGAAAATTGAATCAAATAAAGGAGATTTGGCAAAGAATGAATTTCAAGGGGTAAATTGAGAAGTTTCATACCTCCTGGTACACTCCATTACCTTGGCATGTTCTGTATGTAAAGACTGTTAGCTTACTAATAATAAGAGAAGGTTACTTTTGTCAGTTACCTCCTGTTGTTAAGGATTAATATCTACAAATCGCTCATCAATTACTAAATGCAGTTTATTTGCCTCTCCAGTATCTTTGCTGGAGGAGTTTGAGTTTTTCCCTTCTTAGATGCACTAAACTCTGATGAAAACAATGTAAAATTTTTCTTGGATCTTAAATGCCAAAATTACAGGCCATAACAGTTATAGGAAAGGAAGAAGGGATTAGAGGTTACTGGAAGGGGAACCTCCCTCAGGTCAGTGCAATTAGGAATGACGATATTGGTATTTCTGTATTTGTATCCCCTTAATATTGACTAGTCTTTTCATTTGTTTTAGTGTTTCTTTTTAAATTTTCCAGGTTATCCGGGTTATACCTTATAGCGCAGTTCAGCTTTTTGCTTATGAAATTTATAAGGTTACCTCCAACTATCCATTTTGCAGTTCTAGTAATAGCAAATATTATATGTTCATGTCTGAAGCTCTGCTTTCGGATCTACAGAAAATATTCAGGGGACAGAATGGCGAGCTCTCTGTTGTGGGAAGACTTACAGCAGGTGCTTTTGCTGGCATGACATCTACTTTTGTAAGTAATTAATTAGAGGACACTTGCTTCTGTGGTTTCATTGGTTTGTGGTGTTCTTGTGTGTTTTTTTTCTTTTAGGTATTTATATAATACAGTCAATACCTATTAGAAGTTTATTTTATGCAAAATGTTATTTTATATCCTTTGGATCTTGCTCATTTTTTATCAAAGGCCATCTATGTATCTAATATTTTTTATATCATGTAGATTACCTACCCATTAGATGTTCTGAGATTACGATTAGCAGTTGAACCTGGTTATCGAACCATGTCAGAGGTATGATTGAACTAATTTAGTATTGAAGCAAAATCTGCGTTTGTGAAAATGAACCATTTTATGGCTTTTCCAGGTTGCCTTGAGCATGCTAAGGGAGGAAGGAGTTGCATCTTTCTACAAAGGCCTGGGGCCTTCTCTAATTGCAATAGCTCCTTATATTGCTATGAATTTTTGTGTTTTTGACTTGTAAGTTGATTAATAGTCTTTTGTCTTTCGGGTAAATGGTGGGACAATGAACTTGGACATTGAATTTGTTTCATCTTTATGGGTGATAGGTTAAAGAAGTCATTGCCTGAGAAATATCAAAATAGAACTGAAACATCTATCCTTACTGCCTTGCTTTCGGCATCTCTTGCCACAATGACATGCTATCCTCTCGACACTGTCAGAAGACAGATGCAATTGAAGGGTACACCTTATAAGACATTATTAGATGCTTTTTCAGGTGAGGATTACTACTGTGTACATTTTAGCATCAGCAATTTATACCACCACAGACTAGATTTATGTGCTAATTATTGACAAATATATAAGCTTCCTTAGTTTATAACATCAAAAGGTTTATGATAGAAACTGTATCTAATAGAACTGAACAAAGAGATGAATTCTCTTATTGAAGAAGAAAAATGATTGATTACACATTCTAGCATTTGAGAGGCTAGTCTCTCCCAAAACTGATCTAATATCTACCATGATTCCTTAACTACTCTTCAATAATGGAACAAACTATTAACTGTTAACTAACTGACAGTTACAACTATCAAACAGTTTAACTAACAATATTACACTTGAAATATGGAGAAAATATAATTTTATTACTTGAATACAAATACACTAGGTAATTACAATATAGAGGCCAGACTACCTATTTAAGGAAATAAATAAGTAATTATGTACAATATCATAATCTCCTAAGTCCTAAATAAAAAATAAATCTCCTAAAACCAAATAATATCTGAATATTACAACACTCCCCCTCAAGCTGGTGAATGATATCTATCGTTTCCAGCTTGCAAGTAAGATCTCGGAGTCGCTCTAAGCGAAGATCCTTGGTTAGCAGATCTGCCAACTGAAGTCCTGAGGGAACGTACTATGTAGTAATAAGACCATGTCCAATTTCTCTTTGATGAAGTGTGGTCTATCTCTTTGTGCTTTGTTCTGTCGTGTTGGACTGGATTGTGAGCAATACTAATGGCAGACTTATTATCACAGAATAGTCTCATAGGAGCTTCATATTTTATTTTCAAATCATCTAGTATGATCTTCATCCACAACAACTCACAAACTCCTTGAGTCATGGCTCTGAATTCTGCCTCGACATTTGATCTGGAAGCCTCATTCAGCTTCTTGCTCCTCCATGTCACTAAATTTCGCCTAAGAACATGCAATATCCAGTGGCGGACCTTCTGTCAACAATCGACCCGGCATAATCTGCATCAGTATTCAGTATAAACCTTCATAGTCAACTGTTCACTTTTCTTGAACAGCAGACCTCTGCCTGGACTTGCCTTCAGATACTGCAAGAATCCACCGCCTGTAAGTGCCTCTCCCGTGGGTCATGCATGAATTGACTGACAATACTAACACTGACAATACTAACAGGATAAGCTAGGTCAGGCCCCCTCTCCCTTCTTAGTGTCCCTCTTGTAACACTCTCCCTTCTAAATAAAGTGCTCATGTCAAAAACCACGTATCATATAAACGATTTTTCGTAAGCTAAAATGTTTATTGAAATAAGCTATTTAGTATGTAAGTGTTTATCCATGAGCTTACTATAGATAGGTTAGAAGCTATATTCATAAGCTTAACTAAACTTATGTTTAAGTGCTTATTATAAGGTAGGCTCAAATAAGTTCTTCCAAAGGCATCTTATTGCTTTAATTGTCCACGGTCCACCACTGTATTTTTCTGTCTACAATCTGTCGTTCTTTACTTTTTCCCCTGAAAGATACCAAACATGTTCATGATCATGGCTGTAATATAACAATATAGTATTTACTATTTAGTGTTTATACATTTAGCAATGGTAGGAGGGTGCTCTGGATGGTAAATTATTTGAGTTCTTGTATTGTAACACGAGGGAAACCTTGGAGCTCTTTGCTGAGGCATGCAGTTAATATGCCTGCTCGTACTTTTTGGAAGTTATAGGTATCTTTGTTTAGTAAAGACAAACATGAATTTTAGTTTGTGCCCTCCAAATCTCTTCAAACTAAAATGAGATGATTATAACATTGGAATTCACTTTTGGCAAGTTTTCAATTTTTATTGCTTCTGTAGGATTAGCTATTTCAATTTATTCTTATGTTGATGTTGATGCAGGTATTGTAGCTCGAGATGGAGTTACTGGTTTGTATCGAGGATTTGTGCCCAATGTTCTAAAAACCCTACCAAACAGCAGGTTCCTTGTTTTCTCCTGTTGCCTATAGAAATAAGATAATGAATTTATGATTATATTTAACTGCATTACCCTTTAGCAATTGTTGGGAAGCCTTACCTTGTCCATATTTTCCTTCTTGACAGCTAAATGTTCATGCTTTCTCGTCATTAGTTTCTTATCCCTCCCTTGTTTCTCTCTGCAGCATCAAGCTTACCACTTATGACATTGTTAAGCGCATAATTGCAGCTAGTGAAGAAGAATTTCAAACAATTGTAGAGGAAAATCGCAACAAACAAAAGAACATAAACAATCAAAGATAGTGAGTGACCTTTGATATCATGATATTATTTTAGCCATTCTTGCTCTCAAATTTTGTTTATTTGAGAACAATACTCCCTTCATTATTGTGGGAATTGCTTTAGTCTCTCTGCCAGCAGTAATGATAATTATCCAGCTGACAAGGTTCCTGTACCTGTTGGCTGAGAATTTTGTAGGATAATATTTTTTTGCTAGGAGTGTTGTATATGCTATTTAACCTTTGATGAATTCATTTTTAGGTGTAATATTTTGGAGATGCACACAGAATGTGAAAATTTTGGATCTACCTTTGCATGCCATCTTTTACATCTGAATATAGCAGTATAATAGTGGCTATTTTATTCTCTCCCAACTACAGAAGTGATTGTTTACTGGGTACAAAGAAATAAAAAAGAAACTACAGCACAGTACACTCACCAAATATTGGGAGATCAACAAACCTGAACACACTTCACACATAGTGAGATAATACAGCATAATTATGTTCAAAATCACCCGAACCCCTCTTAGACTATTACAGATTCATATTTAGATATATACTTCTAAGTATTCAGATATGAAAATGAGTGAGTTCCCTTTATCCCAGCCATTCAAAATCACATATTTTCTTAAAGGTGCAGAAGACATCTCAGTGACTTCCCAGTGATCAAAAGGTCGAAGGCTTTGTTTATCTCCTCGAAGGGTAGCTCATGAGTAATGAAATTTTCCAGCTTCACATCCTAGAAGTTTATAGGAGCCATAGAAAATAGGTATTAGGTGCATTATTTTTTCTAACTCGAATAATTATAAAAGAACATTATGAACTGTGAATCAAAACAGTCTTATTTTTCAGAAATACAATATTGCAAAATTTGATGAACATTACTTTATGTATGCATTCCGTGGCGAGATGAGGCAATTGACTTTTCCCTTTGAAATCTCCAAAGACTGATCCAACAATTCTGCGACCATTGAAGAACTCCATTGGGTGGAACGGGAGCAACTTTGGTGATGCATGAATTCCCAACATTACAGTCAATCCCCAACCCTGCATCACAAATTGACATGAAATTTGTAATTTACTATTTTTAACTAAAATTGATCCTTGCTTTCAAATGAGGAACTATTTATGGAGGATAGTTGACACTATAACCATAAATATGGGGGGAAGTTATAAACTGAACATAGCAAAATACCTCATGAGTAGACAAGAATGATTCCCTTAGAACATCCAAGTTTCCTGTACATTCAAAACTGTAGTGTACACCTCCTTCAGTCATTTCGCTGATTATCTGCAAATAAAGTTATCATTTTGTTGGTGAAAGTGCATGTGTATGTTTTCGTCCTTAGTGAAATAAGAGGAGATAGAAGACACAAAAAAACCAACCTCATGTACTGGCTTCTCTTCATCCCTTGGATTTATGAAGTCAGTGATTCCCATTTCTTGAGCTTTGAAAACAAAAAAAGTGTATCTTGTCACATTAGAATGGAAATCATGGAGTCATTATATAAGTGGAAATTAGGGAGAAAAAGAAGGTTAAGTAAAGCTTTAATAGGTAGTATTCTTTTATCTGAACTTTCAAACAACTGAGAGGAAATTACCTCTGATGAATTTCTCTGGGTTTATGTCCACACCTATTATTTTTGATGCACCTCTGGCTCGTGCTCCTTCTGCAACCTGGCCAAGTTCAAATTTAAATGATAAATAATTCTTCACCATATTTGAAATTATAATTATTCTTCAAAACACATTTATAATTTTATCATCTTGGGCCAGGATTGAGAATTTATTAAGAAATAGCAAGAATTGAATCAGAAAATGAGAAACTTACAGCGAGACCAACAGCACCTAAACCAAAGATTGCCACAGATGAACCGGCCTGTACATTAGCAGTATTCCAAGCACCTCCAATTCCTACATTTGATTGGTTTTTAGAAATTCACATCACATCTATGTAACATTTTTTTTTTTAAAGTCACATCTATGTAACATTGCTCACATGTTATCAAACTTGAATTTAGGTAATAAATTATAGTGAAATCTGCAGATAAAAGTTTGACATGTTAATTAAAAATTATCATGTAAGTTTAAAATTACAAAAGATAAAATTTCAGTGGTGAGATTTGAAATTAAAACCCCATCTAGGCACAGAAGATCATGATCCGGCCTCGTGATGACCCGTTCTTCCAAGTCGCAACCAAGTAGAGTCGCTATAAGTTTTATAATATTGTAGTTAGATTTAGAGAGTAATTCATCATTTTAATTCTTAAAAGATATCAAATCTATTACTTGAATCTCTAAATAATAAAGCTAGGGACCTCCACCTAACGGATAGTAATTTCCTCCCTCATAGCATATATCATATTGTATGACGTATCATTAGGGAAAATTACATCTTAACGAGTAAATCTAACGTGCTACGCATAAACTTATAGGTGTTCAGGAAAGTACACGGAAAGTAAATCTAACAAGTTTTCTGCAATTTCTCTAGAAATCTACAACCAAAAAACTACACAATCCCCATTATTTAAAATGTATAAATAGGAAAATAACATTAAGGGAGTTGATATTACCATCCCATCAACCCAACTTCCACCCCCTTTTAAAGTAGTAATGTCATTTGTTTCATTGTGTACCAACTACCAAGTTCTGAAACCTGATACACTTTTTCGCTGTTAATGTACCGTAACGAGAAATCGAGAATTCAAATCTAGCACATGTAAAACCAAAATTGATTTTGATAATTAAAACCCAGTAGTATTACTTTTTGCAAAATTTCTTTCAGCAATTAAAATCCATAAGTGTCTTCACAAATTAACATACTTTTCAAAAATTACTTCTGAGAATTAAAATCCGATAACTCATTTATCATATTTTAAAAAACTCAGTAGTTTATTTTTTCACAACTTCCCATGTAGCGAATATTGAAACTTTTACATATCGGAATTTAGAACTCAGTAACTTATCTACTTGAAAATCCAATAACTTATTTTTCGCAATATCTATACCCTACCATTAATTGTTGTTGTCTTTTCATATATCAGAGGCTGACCCATCCATCACTAGCATGCACATCTGACCCACTCCATTAATCCGTTTTATCCAAAAGAGAAAGTCAAAATCTGAAGTTTATCCAGTTTTGGAAAAAATTAGAAACAGACTCACGATGACACCTGAAGTTGCAACTTGCAAGTAATGACAGAAGTTCATTTTCTTATCGCTTTTCATTTTCCCCTCTATTCCCGGCAGTTGATCCGATGGTTTACATAGACTAGAAGATTTTCAGAAAGTGACTTGTTGACAAAATCGAGTAGAATTAATTTCAATATTCTACTTCGCGTCAACTGTTTTATCTAATTTTATAGTATCATGTTTTTTAAAGCAAAAATTTTATTGAATAAGAAGTCGAGATACAAATGTAAGAGTTTATTATGTGAAATTTAAATATTAAATCATGACTATATAAATATACATGGTGAGGATTAAAAGTAGGTTATCACATTACGTTTTGAAAAAAGTCACATAATTAGGTGTTCTATTCTTGATTAGATTTAATGCTAATATTGGTTTCTCTCATCTCTTAGGGTAACAAATTATTTCTCGAAAGGCTTAATTACAACTTTGGTCCCCGACGTTTACCAATGCCACGATTTTGGTCTCCCACCTAATTTAATTACGTGGATGGTCCCTGACGTTGTAGGTCGTGTGCAACGTTAGTCCAACCGTTTATTTCTTAATGGAGGAGGCTTACGTGGACGTCCAGTTGGAGAGAGAAAGGTGGTATGAGGAGAGAGGGAAGCACGTGAGTATCACGTGACCCTTATCTGAACCCATTATACCCAAACCGCTGACCTCCCTGGAACGAAGAAGGTAACATGATTTAGATCCCTAGGGTTTCAGATTTGGGTATAATGAGTTCATATAAAGTTCACGTGAGTTCACGTGATACTCACGTGCTTCCCTCTCTCCTCATACCACCTTTCTCTCTCCAACTAGACGTCCACGTAAGCCTCCTCCATTAAGAAATAAACGGTTGGACTAACGTTGCACACGACCTACAACGTCAGGGACCATCCACGTAATTAAATTAGGTGGGGGACCAAAATCGTGACATTGGTAAACGTCGGGACCAAAGTTGTAATTAAGCCTTCTCGAAACTTATATATTATTAAGGAGCGTATCTTAACTCTAAGGAGCGCGCTAGTTAAGTAGACGACCATATGGCAGGGTCGAGTATAAAACAAGGTAAATGAGAAATAGTTGGATTAAGATCATTTCATATCATATTATTATGTATGTAAAAAATAGGGATATAGATGGAAACAAAAATCTTGAATTTGTTAAATAAAAATAGCGTCTCAGGAATGGAGGTAGAAATAAATTTAAACTGCAAAATTTCAACTAATCACTATAATAAATATAGGTGCGGGTTTAGGCAACTTTAGGGTTAAAAATAAAGGATCAACTTAAATGCATGCATCACAGAGCATGATGTTGATTGTAGTAATTAGTAAAACTGAAAATCAGCCTCCAACCCCGGCCCCAACGCAACGCTACCTAACACATTAAAGAGCATGTTCGCCAAATAAGGGATAGGAGACAATATAGTTATTTTGTTTGGTGGGAGAATTTGGCAAGAATTGGGGAAGAGTCACTGGTGGGGTCTAAGGTTTACAACCATTTTAATCACACATGATGATGATAATGAAAATATGAATATAAAAGTATATAAAAAGATAAAAGCTCAATGAGAAAGAAGAAAAAAACATTATTACTTAATTTTGTATTTAATAATATCAGAAAAAATAAATTCTTATTACTCAATTTTGAAAATTTATTCAGAATTCAGTTTTTGTTTTTGTTTTTCGTTTATTTATTTGACATGCCCATTTGCACAACAAGAGAAAGAGTAACACATCTACATCATTGATAATCGGTTTTGCCTAGTGTGGGTCAGTTGCAAACTGACTCACGGTGGTGCAGTTAACCTTTTCACCGTTGATTTAATGTTTTTTAAATTTTAACGACTCAGATCAATTAACCATTAAAATAATTTATTTCTTAAATATATGTTATTTTACTAAAATATCCTTATCCCTTCCCACCCACCTCCACCACTATTCTGATCTCACATACTGACAGGCGTCAACCATGGAAAGCACCAGGAAGATGCAGCCCTGACGAAGCCCACGGCAGAGATGGGGTCTGAAGCGGTGGTCGCAGGGGCTCGCGGTGGTAGTCTACTTCTACTTCATCGATCATCCAGTACCACACAGCCACAAAAAAACAACCATCATCACAGAATCACAATCAAACACCGCCGTTCACTTCCATGACCAAACCACGGTGCCACCACCGCAACCACGCCGGAGATGCGCCATCCTCTGTCAAAGTCTGAAACAACCTCAACCTCCATGAAACCTCTCCTTCATCTTCCTCAACCTTGACCCATCCCCATTATTGCAAAGCCACCGTAACCACCATCCAAACCAGAAAACCCACCATCAGAAGCCCCAAATTCAGTACCAGAAGGTGGAGAAGAAATAAAGGAAACCAGAACCTCCAATCCAGCACTCAAACCCGCAAGAAGCCTGTGGTGAAAATACAGTTCTGGTTTAATATGGGGTTTTTCCTCTTTCTTTGTTCAATCTGCTTTAATCTGGATTTCTAAACTTATATTGCAGATTTTGGTGTGTTATGATGTTAAAAATCCAGATTTAGGGGACCAAAATCACTTTAGCATCCAAAATGAGAAGATGGTCATGGAGAAACTTTGAATTGTTGCCTCAAACGCATGAGTGAATTGCTGAAATTGCTGGGTGAGTACTGTGTGGAGTGGAAAGATGGAGAGAAAAAAGGAGAAGAAAAAAAAATGAAAAGAAAAATTGGGTATTTTTGTAATTTAGGAGGGGAACAGTAACTAGACCACCGTGGGTCAGTTTCAAAACAACCCACGGTAGGCGCAGCCTTGATAATCTTAAGTTTTTAACCAGCATAAATTTTGTTGATTCTTCTCAATAAGGCCAGTAGGGTTACTTAATTTGGCTCAGTTAGTTATTTTGTCAATGCTCGCTTATTGTATACAACAACAACACCTTTGGCTTCCGGAACGTGTGTGATCAGATTAATGGAGCTATTCGCAGGTTTGTTGAGGAATGTACAAGAGCATGGAAGGACAAGCTAATTACTAAAATTGAAGAAGGATCGATGGCGGGTATTTTGGATTGCAGAAGGCTAGGGAGCAAAACATTGCATTGTTGTGGAAGAATGTTTGGCATCTTCTTAGAAAGGAAGATAAACCTTAGGTGAGTCTTTTTTATGAGAAGCACATTAAGCAAAATCGATTTCTCAAATTGGATGGATTCAAGGGGTTTGTGGTGTGGAATGGCTTAGTGAAGGCTATAAGTTACAAGAGGATTTGTGTTAAAATAATATAAAATTATTTATGTGACTCTTATTTAATAATTAAAATTTTTAAGATAATTGGTTATTTCACATGATATCTTTTTGTTTTACCCATCTTAGACCCCTCGCAGCATCATGAGGTGTTGGGTCGCTTTGTTGGGGCCTAGTGTGGAGTTGTGTTCTGTGGCTGTTTTCTTATTTTGTTTTCCGGGCACTTGCACAAAACATAACTTTTGAAAAGGACGGAAAACTACGACATTAATATGGGGCATGTACAGAGTATATATATATTATTTAAATATCAGTAACTTTCAATAGTATGATGTTGAATTTTCCCGTAAAAAATATGATTTGATTTTTTTGTTAAAATTATCCAATACGTCGAAAGACGTAGACAGCTAGTACATTAAGCCGGTGTATCCAGAGACGGAGGTTAGGAGGTATGAGGGCAAATGCCCTCACTTAATTTTAAAAAGAATCATTAGAAAAAAATTGAGTAGTAAAAATATGTGGTTTTAGATGATTTATTTGATAAAAAATGCTCTCACTTATGTTCCACAATGCTAAATACCCTCACTTGAGTAGTAAAAGTATATAATTTTTAATAATCTCTTTGGTAAAAAATGCTTTCATTTGTGTCCTCTTTGATAAAAAATTCTCTCACTTCTAATAGTATATGTTGATTTTTTTATTATACATTTAAATGTGTATATTACCCTCATAATATCAAATTCATGGATTCGTCACCGGGTGTATCCCTGTCGTACATAAATGCTTCTGTTGTTTTATTTTTTTATGCATCGGAAAATCCTTTCTGTTGTTTTAAAGAAGATAAAAATTACTTTAAAATAAAATATTAAAATTAAAATAAAATAAAATCGTATTTAAAAACAGATTAAAGGTATATCTACTGACTGTAAACAAATCGGTGTAAATATTATTTTCACAATCATCCAATTAAATTTCATTAAATTATATTACATATTTTTATTTTAGTTGAAATTTAAAATAAAAATAGTTTTATTCCTCACGTGATGTAAAATTGTTTTATCCTAACTAATAATGCATATAAATTCTTTAAAAAAAACTTCTACGAACTAAAACAAATAATCAAAGTTTTCTGTCAAATCTTCCGATGGAGCAAAAAAAAAAAAACGTTTTCTGTAAAAAAATAAATAAATAATCAAAGTTTCAGAAAATGATATTTTTAAACTGTTTTTAATAAAAAAGAGAAACGGAATATTCAAAGTTCAAACAAGTGGGGGTTACAAATAATTAAACTTATCCTTTTTTTAAGTAATAATTAAACTTATCCTATGAAACAATCAAACAAGTGTTCCAATATTTTATACTCAAATCTATAATACCAATATCAATCAATATAATAATATATGTACTCGTAGGATAACTCAAGTGCTAGAAGTTGAGGACATATGAATTATATAGGGGAGGTCCAGAGATCGATTCCTAACAGGTACAATTTATATTTTCGATGTAAAAAATAATAATAATATAATTGAGCTCAAACATGCATGTAGAAGAGATATGAAATCTAAATTATAAAAATAGTGGTTTATATTTGACTTTGACTGCAAGCTTTTACCTGTGGAAACTCCGCAGCTGAGCAAGGTGAGGTTTTTGAGGCTGAGGCGGGGTTCAGGGCGGAGCTTGACGACGCAGGCTGAGTCCACCACTGTGTAATCGGCGAACGTTGAAGTGTTCATGAAATGGAAAATAGGTTTTCCATCAACGGTAGAGAACCTGCTTTTTCCATCTCCAAACATCACCTTTCTCATCGGGTTTACACCAAAATTCTCACACATGTTGGTTTGGTCACACTTGCAGAATTTGCACTCACCACACTCTCCATTGAAAATTGGCACCACTGTGTCACCTTCTTTAATGTCACTCACACCTTCCCCAACGCTCTCCACAACCCTACACATTAAAAAATTGCCCATTTAGATCAACCGTCTTTATTATCTGTCACAAATAACCATGGTTTTAAATTGTGATTCTCAACAGGTTTCACTCTCAACATCAAACAGATCAAGACACTCTTTTTGTAGTAAAGGTATCCCAAAATCAGTAGGTGTGAGCCTGTGATGCTAATTCCTCACTACGGTCAGTATACTAAAGAGTTGAAAGTTGGTTAATTAAGGTGGTTTTTTTTTCATTCATAGAAGTTGAAAGTCTAATCAACAATTTATTTAAGAGACGAAATATCTGAGACTTATTAGAAGTCAAAGAAAAAATATTATAAAAAACAAATTTTGAATCTTATTTGCAAATAGAAACGGTAGTTTCATTAAGGAGAAATGTTGTGTGGCACGATTAAAATGACCTCAAAAGTTGAAACAATCTTTGCTTTTCAGCTAGTTTTACAATTCAATTTTCTCTCTCTCCTCACTTATACATGTGTATCTAACTAATTGGTTGATTCAATTGTTGTGCAAATTATGCATATTAACCGTCGTGCAATATAACAATGCTCCTCATGAAGTTATTTGGCAAAAGTTGAAAAATTCGTGACTTACAATTGAAAATAAAAACAGGAAACATCAATGAAAACTTAAAAAAATTTAATTTGAAAAATTAAAAATAAAAACTTGTTTAAAATAATTTCTTTTATCTTAAATAAAGTATGTCCACAACTGGTAAGACTAAATATTATTTCCTACTATCAGCCCATTAAATGGTTAGAGCTAAATAATTTATATCAAAACAAACATTTTTTTGTCAATTTATAAAAAAATTAAAAACTGTGAAAACTAATCAAACACGGGATTTTTTTATACACTAATCAAACATGGTTATAATAGTCAATTTTTCACAAAAATCCAAGATCTCTGATGTATTCGCTATGGTGACGGTAATCACAATTCAAAACGTTTACCAAAAAATAAAAAAATCCTCACAATTTGGAACCATGGTCACAACTGGCAATCATGGGTTGATGATGGGTGACATTAAATGTTTTCATGTTCTTACCCGGATGCTTCATGGCCGAAAATCCGAGGATAAGCACGCTGAGACTCATTCTTTGGTTCAGCAACACAAGAAAAGAAAAGAAAATCATACATGTGAGAAACAAACAAAAATTATACAGCATATAAGATATTATAATATGGTTTTAATAGTTAATTCTAAGGAAACATGTATTTGAGAATGCCGACCGACAATGCTTACTTTAACATTCTCTATTTGATACTTTTTTATTTATTGTTCAAAATTTATCTGGATTTCGCTAAAGTTGAAATGAAATTCATATTTTTAATAAAATTCAGATGAATTTCAACTAATGAGAGTGATGAAAATATTGTTAAATTGAGTGTTGCTAGTACATATAAATAGTTGTCTAAATAACTCTATGTAAAATATGAGTTAATTAAACCACTTTAGTCTTAAGCTAAACAACTACCATTCAAGATCAGTACGCCGAAAGTTTCATATTTATTTATTTATTTTAAATATTATTAGTACACTTAGAACTATAAATTTATTCAACTCAAACTTAATCTAGAATCATCTAGCTAGATAACCCAAGCTAGTATTACCTATTAATAATTATAGAGTCTTTCAAGAGAGCAAAAATTATAGAGAAGCATGTGTCATGTTTACCTCGCCTTGCCAAGCGCTAAGATCAGTGTGGCAGATGGAGGTATAGAGGATCTTGATCCGAACCTCCATTTTCTGAGGTGGATGAACAAGAACTTGTTCCACTACGAATGGATCTCCAGGACCATATGCCACAGCGGCTAATAAATACATCATGATATGGTTAATCCATATAAGCTAGCAAGACAAGATGAGAAATTAAGTATATATATGCAAGTAGTTAACAATGATATGTGAAATGAATGAACCTTTGCAAGTAATGGTTTTTCCTCTAGTTTCATGACTAGGCTTGAAGAAGCTCAATGAGGTTTTCCCATTTGTAAGCTCTGGACCTGCCATCTCTTCCCTTATTTTTATCTGCGAGTGGATAATAATATTTGCAGAGAGAATTTATGGGTGATGAAACTCAGGGCCTGCAAAGCCAAAAAATAATGACAAAGCAAATTTAATAATTTATGGTGACTGAACAAAATAGGCGAATGAAGTGACCGCTATTTATAGCAACAAGTCGATACGCGTGGATCGTGCTGCTTTTTAGTCAGGAAAATGAAAAATAATAAACTTTTCACATTTTGACCCAATTGTTACCTCCCAATTAAGCTCATTCAACTATCACACAGTGAATATTGAATATGGAGACTAAGAATAAAGGAACTTTCAAGGTCAGTCTTTGAAAACTACTTCATTCGTTTTAATATAAATGTTCACTTAGAGTAAAAATATTTGTTTCATAACTGTGTTTACTTAGAATTTTAATGTTCTATTAATTGATGTTTATCCATATAATAACCTTATAAGAACAATAAATGAGGAGAGATAGAAATACATCTTAAGGGACAAACTAGAAAAATAAATAATATATTTTCAAAAGTTAACAATATTAAGTGAACTTCTTAACATTTGTGTAAGTGGACACTTATTTTGAAACGGAGAGAGTAAAATGAACATACATACTCTATGTACCGACAATCTTTTATAGAAAATTGAAATCTCTTAGTCAGTGCCCACTAATTAACCGCACTTTTAATACATGGTTACAATGATAAATTAAATATGAGAAAAAACGCTTTATTAATCTATTCAAAGTATAATACAAAATATCTAAGTTATAACCGCTACTACCACAAAAGGAGCTGGGTAGCGGTTATGTTACAATTTGGGAGGGTTCTGCGACCGATGTTAAACAAAGTCACTTTTGATGAAAGAGATTGTGTGTGAATTTAAATTAAAAATGTAAGAAATTAACATTTGTGAGCATGTAAGATTTACATTGTGTAATCATCACCAAGACAAATATATTATATTCCATGAATGGATTACTTATCATGTCTATTTCGCCCGGAGACTGCATTATTTCCTTAAAATGATTGCTTATGTTCGGTCTTCAATTATACGAGAGAGACTACATTTCTTGAATGAATTGTTTGCTCTTTATTTAAATGACGAATCACATTCTTTTGATGAATCCTTGTGTTCGAATAGTTTTATCTTTGAATACAATAAATATATACAAGAAACTCCATTTTGATTTATTGAATTCTAATATATATTCAAAGTTTGAAATTTAAACTTAAAGAAAATATGCTTTTCTTTTTTAAAGAAAAGTCCACATCCTCTGGAGTCGTGGAAAACTTCCTAATGCGGGCTAAGAGGATAGATTGTGATTCGACCATGATTCGAGCCTTCTCCGTCGTCGTTTCCATCAATAGTCTATATTTCCTCGGGCGGAAGATGCTTTCTCAGCTATTGATCATTTCCTCGGTATTGTCTTGCGGCTCCATTTCGGCTCCTAAAACCTAGCAAGCGATTTCAAGTCGAGATGGTAGCCTCTAAGTCATGTAGGTGATGACTCTTTTGCATGTGTACAAAATGCTCGTAGTAATAAAAGATCGTCTCCACAAAGACTATAGTTTTATACCAATTCAATCTATTTTTAAATTAATGAAGCCAACAAAATCATGCTCTACCCTTATGTCTAAGGTGCATAAAAACTCAATTAATCTATTTTCTGGTCTCTACTACTAGCAAAACTATCATTTGCACAAGAAATAACAAAGCAGCAGACCAAACTTCTCCAATTCCCCAAAAATAAAACAACAAATTAAGGACAACTAAATCCTAATAAAATCTACTAAAAACCTGCTGGATAACTAATAAATCCGAATAAAATCTAAAATAAATCAACTAAATAAAAAATAAAGAAAAATCTACAAATTCCAAATAAAATAAAATAAAATCTAGAAAAATTCAAAAAAAATGAAAAATGTGCTTAATAACAATGCTAAATAAGACTCAAAAAGAAAAAGAAAATAAAATAAACGACATATGAAATTAGCCTTATACCTGTGGGTCAACAGTAGGACTAGTCGTCCTAAGACCATGCTTCACATTGGCGATTGGACAACCACCAAGAACCATGTAGTAATATTTATGCCATCTTCTCCATCTTCTAAGGGGACTCTTAACCTCAAGAATTTCATCGAAATCATGTGGTGTCTTATGAAACTTCTCACGCTTGTTACCAAAGGAAATATGTCCTCAGATTTGTAACCCAATTGAACAAAGTGTTAAGCTCAAATGCTATTCATTACGTTTATTATATTTTGAATGATGATAATTTCAAGGGTATAAGTGTATCTTTTAAAAATTTCATATGAATTGAATTTCATGAAATATCACTGATGGTTCATGCCCCCTACTGTCTAATGATAAATGCAAGACAGAGCTATAAGACAATCTACACAAGAAAAAAATGATCAAAGCTACAAGACAGTCTGTAGAAGAGGAGAAAAATAAATGCATTGTTTTATTTAAAAACGTTTATCAGAGTTTAAAAACATATCAAGGGAGTATTACACTTCTTCACGAAAACTCATTAAAATTAACACTGATTGTGTTTGAAAATTTATAAGTTCATATGCTTTCCAAAGAATGAATTATTTCTGCCAATAAAATTTCTAAACCAGCCAGATAATCCTAAGATGCATAAAATCACTTATTTAAATAGGTTTATCTTCCTTAATATTCCAATAAAATTCATCATACTCAAAACTGAATTTCATAGGCACTTCGGCCATCAACAGTACGACATCGCCATAATTTAGAAATTTATTCAACAACTTCCATAAGGAGAGGTTATAAAATCCTCTCAACATAAGTGTAAAAGTAACGTAAAATATCTACCCAGTGTTACATTACAGAGCAAGACACTTATTTTATAATAATAATAATAATAATAATAATAATAACATAAGCTAAGACTCTCCGAAGCTACTCCTCATGAGCCACATCTCTACCTCAAGTACCTGAGCGATGTCGCATAGAACATCATTCCAACAGAAGGGTAAGAACTTACATTGTATAAAATATAGCATAACAAAGAGCAAGTAAACAATTCAGATTCAGCTTTATAAACACTTCACCTTTTCTTTAAAATCTGAGTGATTATAATATCTGCTCTCAAGACAGTTTCACAATTCTTATTAATGTTTCGGAAAATTATAAGCTTTAAGAACAATAATAATTCGACTTTACCACAACAGTAAAACAATTCACCAACAAATCACCAAACACATAAAACCACTGAAAACGTGAAACTTAGTATGTGAGACTCTAATGTATGCATGTGGTACCAATTGTTAATGTAACGCCCCAATTTCTCAACTGAGGAATCACATTAGTAACCTAACAAAGTCTAAAAACTATTCTGCAATCCCTAAAATCCAAGGGTATTTTTTTTTTTGTAATTGAGAATGAATACCATAGGGTTGGAAACACATGATAACTTTATTTAAATAACTTATTTCCCGATATGTAGTAATAATAGTTTACAACTCCATAAGTAAGGTTCAGAATAAACATGCGCACTTTAAAAGTGGCGGAAGCAAGGCTTTAATAACAGAGTTCTCGTATGGAAAAAGAGACTCAAACCTAAACCACAAGAAGAGAAGCAAAGCTGCTTCTCACACCTCTACTCCACCGCTTACAACTCGATCTCCAACTCGAACAGCTAAGCCTCGGCGGAAGGATCCCCATCGCCTAATAGCATTAAGCGCCCAAACAACAAGTAGCAAATAGAAAGGGTTAACTCCATGCAATTACCATGTATAAAAGAGAAAATCATGCTGTTCAAATTTAATTACCTGACATGGTAAATAACTAGCAACATAACTCAACTCATATATCAACAACTTACACATAGATTAACTCAGATAATAATAACCTCGACAATGTAACATCAAATCAGATATCAATAAACCAATAACTAAAATCCAACAACATAGGGTCAGGTGTTAGTTCCCTATAATGCAACTATATGCTTCTACCAAAATGGATCGATCAATATCGTCTCTCAAGACGGGACAATGATAGGACACACCTCCTCATCGCCACTTATAGCGTCATACATGACGGGACAACCATAGGACACACCTCCTGATGCCACTTAACATCACACAAGACGGGACAATCATAGGACACACCTCCTGATGCCACTTAACGTCTCACAAGACGGGACAATGATAGGACACACCTCCTCATCGCCACTTATACTTAAGCTCTATATGCCAAGTCAGACAACAACAAAGCCCAACCAAGGACCAATCCAAAGTAACCACATGTTATTCCTATTATCAACGAACATAAATCAATTCAATTGCATACCAACTCAGTTCAATGACAGAAACCAGTAAACGATCGAAGCCTCTCAGAAAACGGAGACACGCGTCTCATTAAGTTCACTCGGCCGAAGCCTCCAGAATACATTTTCCCAGTTCAGCATAATAATCATAATCCAATGCCAATCAATATAAACACCTTCATCTCAAACGCAGGCAGTGCGAATAAATCATGCAAGACTCAAGGACACTCTAAAACTGAGTTACCCTTACCTTCGTGAGTAGAAGTTGTGCATGGAAGTTGTGAACCTAGAACAAGGAAACACAATCATCAACACAAGCCTCACTAGAAACAACACTATCTATTAACACTAATCGAAATCGTATAGAAAGCTTTTAAAGCTTCAGAGTTCCTATTTAAGCACAAATTGACAACGGAGACTTCGTTCGCCGAAACGAGCATAACTCGAGCTACAGAACTCGGAATGACACGAAACCAACGCCAAAATTTCGACAATCGAAAGAGCTACATAATGGCTCAGGTCATAGAGACCCAAAAATTATTTTTGGACACGGTACCCTAGCAAATAGGTTTCGGCCACTCTCAAAAATAGGGTTTCCGAACTTTTTCTTCGATCTAAATCAATTCCTAGGTATTCTTAGGCGATATCTAGGCCAGGGAAACTCTCAGAAAAATTATCGGGTCGAAAACTGTCGCAGGGGTATTTTGGTCAATATTTTTAGCTCGGAAACTCAAAATCAGAATTTCGAAAAACAAATTAGATGGGGTCGACACCAACGACGATTATGACGACTAATCCTACTAACGCTAAGCTCAGTCGAGAGTTTTAAGCCCAAAGGACGGAACTTTAGCCAAAAATGGGTTTTTCAAGCAGAATTGAAACTCGGCGGCCTTTCGGCGACATTCGGCAAAATGTAATCCGCTAAACATGCTCAGGGGCACGTAGAGAATAAGTTTAGACACTAAAATCAAGTTATTTGGACAGTTTTACAAAAAGCTCAAAACTTTGAGCACAGAAAGACATAGAGAAAAGCGACAGAATTTACGATCAGAGGTAAGGAAAAGCATCAGTACCTCGAGGCCTACGCGTAGCAACGAACTGTGGGACGATCAGGCAAGAATCGGAAAAAATCACTTTTCCTCCTCTCCTCCTCCTTGCTCACGGCTGTGTGTGTGTGTTTTGTGATTTTTTTTTTGATTTTTTTTTCATTTTCAAGGTATTTATAGGTTTTGGAAAATGCGAAAAATTAAAAATTTCGCGATTCCGATTTTTCCTGCGCATTCCTCTGTGAATTCTAAGATAGGTTCTGGCGACAGAATTTCAAAACTCAAAAGAGGTTTCTGGGAATTAAATCAAACGATCCAAAGTCGGTGTAAATCGATTTTACCCGAAAAACTACTTTTTGCAGTTGATGTCGGATGAGAAAACTTCATTCTGAAGAAAGGTTGGAAACATCAAGAGAAATAGGTGCACGCGTGTGGAATCTTCATTTGAAGCTCCGAAAAGAAAAAGTCTTCATCGTCGGTTGATTTTAGGTTTCTTGAACTATCAGTGATTTAGTTTCGGCAAACTTCCGAGTATTGGAATTTGACCTTCGTACATTCCAGGGTTTCGTATTGAAACGCTTGTTATGGAAAGGAATAATAGAACTTCTTATATTCCTCTTGAAGATTTTTGGAATTTATTCCTATAGTGTTCCAAGGGTATAAATTAATCTTTTCCTAGGGTTTTTGTCCTAGGCGTAAACGAATAATACTTGCGTCATAAGTTCCGTCGATTCGAATCTTGTCCTTAACCTTCTCGTGAAATATCTTCTCCATACATTTATTCCATTTAATAAACGTTTATCCAGTTTCCTTACTTCACGTTACATCGAAATTATTCGTGAATAAGAAATTTCACTAATTTATTCTAAGCTAAAAACTTGGGTCTCACAATACTACCCCCCAAAAAGAAAGTTTCGTCCTCGAAACTTAAGGCTCAGTGAAGAGTTCCGAATACTGTTCCTTCATCTTCTCTTCTAGTTCCCAAGTAGCATCGCCCGTGACTTGGTTCCAAATCACTTTTACCAGAGGAACCTGCTTGTTCCTCAACTGCTTGATCCTACGTTCCTCAATCCTCATTGGTGCCACTTCAAAAGACAAGTTGTCTCTAAGCTGGATGTCATCTTCTTTGATGATGTGAGAGGGATCAGGAATATACTTCCTCAATTGTGACACGTGTAGCACATCATGAATCTTGGACAGAAACGGTGGCAACGCAATCCGATAAGCTACTTTACCGACTCGCTCGATAATCTGATACAGTCCAATGAACTTCGGTGTCAGCTTCCTCGACTTTATCGCTCTTCCCACTCCAGTAGTAGGTGTCACGCGAAGAAACACATGGTCTCCCGCCTCAAACTCTAACTCTCTCCGTCGTGTGTCAGCATAACTTTTCTGTCGACTCTGTGACGTCCTCATCTTCTCCTGTATTTGCTTTACCTTCTCAGTTGTTTGTTGTACTAGTTCAGGTCCAACGAGAAGATGTTCGCCATCTTGAAACCAACATGAAGGAGTTCTACATCTCCTCCCATACAACGCCTCATAAGGTGCCATTCCAATACTAGCATGGAAACTGTTGTTATAAGTAAACTCGATCAACGGTAACAGCTCATCCCAGCTCTCTTGACTATCCAGAACACAGGCTCGCAGCAAGTCTTCCAATGACTGTATTGTTCTCTCGGTCTGTCCATCTGTCTGAGGGTGATAGGCAGAGCTCAACCTCAACTTCGTCCCAAGCGCCTCGTGCAAGGCCTTCCAGAAATGCGAAGTAAACTTCGGATCTCTATCAGAAACAATACTCGATGGTACTCCATGAAGTCGTACAATCTCAGCGACAAACACTTTTGCAAATGCCTCCACATTGAACGTGGTCTTCACCGGTATGAAATGTGCTGACTTCGTCAGACGGTCCACAATGACCCAAATGGAATCAAATCTCTTCCTCGTAGCTGGCAAAGCTACCACGAAATCCATAGAGATACTGTCCCACTTCCACTCCGGCACATCAAGTGACTGTAACATACCCGCAGGCTTTTGATGTTCTATCTTCGCCTTCTGACATGTCAGACATGCCGCCACAAACTCTGCTACATTCTTTTTCATTCCTGGCCACCAAAAATTCAACTTTAGATCTTGATACATCTTTGTCGATCCCGGATGAATACTCAATATACTCTTGTGACCTTCGTCAAGAATCATCCTTCTCAACTCCATGTCCAAAGGCACGCAGACACGTCCTTTGCAACGCAGAATGTTGTCGGTACGTACCTCGAAATCCGGCGCTTTTCCCAAAATGATCAAGTTCCGTTTCTCGATCAACTCCTCATCTAACAGTTGCTTCACCTTGATCTCGTTCAGAAAATCACTAGTGATCGTCACCATCCCAAAGCTCAATTTTCCAGGTGTCACTTGCATACCCAAACTGAGGTCGCGAAAAGTCTCGATAAGTTCCAATTCCTTAATCATCAGCGATGAAATATAAATTGTCTGGCAACTCAGTGCGTCTGCTACGACATTTGCTTTTCCTGGGTGGTACAGCAAAGTGAAATCATAGTCCTTGATAAATTCCATCCAACGCCTTTGTCTCATATTCAGATCCTTCTGATCGAACAGGTACTTCAGGCTCTTGTGATCACTAAAAACAGTGAAAGTGCTCCCATAAAGATAGTGCCTCCAAATCTTGAGCGCAAATACCACAGCCGCTAACTCCAAATCATGCGTAGGATAGTTCCGTTCATGAATCTTCAACTGCCTTGAAGAATAAGCCACAACCTTTCGGTGTTGCATCAACACACAACCCAAACCTTGGTACGAAGCATCGTAGTAAACCTCATAGGGTTCCTCCTCTTGTGGTAAAGTCAGAACTGGCGCGGTTGTCAAGCGCTCCTTCATATCCTGGAAACTCTGTTCACAATCCTCTGTCCAAGCGAAAGGTTGGTTCTTCCGGGTGAGTTTCGTCAATGGTCCTGCAATCTTAGCAAAACCTTCGATGAATCGTCGGTAATATCCAGCTAAACCGATGAAACTCCTTATATCTGTCACAGTCTTAGGACGCTCCCATGCAAGTACCGCTTCAACTTTGCTGGGGTCCACAGCAATACCCTCCTTTGAGATGACATGTCTTAAAAACTTTACTTCTTCGAGCCAAAATTCACACTTCGCCGCTTTAGCATACAGTACCTTCTCTCGAAGAACTTGCAATACTTGACGTAGATGTTCCTCGTGTTCTTCACGATTCCTCGAGTAGATCAAGATGTCATCGATGAACACCACAACGAAGCGATCCAAAAATGGATGAAAGATCATATTCATGTAGTCCATGAATACAGCTGGTGCATTCGTAACTCCAAACGACATCACCAAGTACTCGTAGTGCCCATAGCGTGTCCTAAACGCCGTCTTTTGGATATCCTCATCCTTGACTCTAATCTGGTGATATCCCGATCTCAGATCAATCTTCGAGAAAACAGCAACACCCTTCAACTAATCCATCAAATCGTCAATCCTTGGCAACGGATAACGATTCTTTACTGTGACTTTGTTCAACTGTCGATAATCCACGCAAAGTCGCGATCTTCCGTCTTTCTTCTTCACAAGCAGCACTGGCGCTCCCCACGGAGAAACGCTAGGTCGAATAAACCCCTTCTTGGTTAAATCTTCAAGTTGACTCTTCAGCTCAGTCAGTTCTGCCGGTGCCATACGGTACGGTGCGATTGATATAGGTCCAGTGCCTGGGACCATATCAATTGTGAACTCCATATCTCTGACCGGAGGTATTCCAGGTACGTCTTCGGGAAATACATCCTCGAATTCTTGCACAACAACTATTCCTTGTACTCCATTATCCTTAGCTTCCATCACAGTTGCAGACAAAAAGGAACTCAAAGCTCCTTTCCTCAACGAAAGCTTTGAAAAGTACGAGTTCAGATACTCGGCGAGTCCAGCATCGGGAAAGATAACTACCTTATTGGCGCAATCAAGAAGAACATGATGGTGGGACAACCAATCCATGCCTATGATCACATCCAATCCCTTGAGAGGTAAACAGATTAAGTTTGCTACAAACTTCTTATCTAGGTACATCCAAGGACATTCCAAACATGCAGTGTTAGTTACTAAACTCTTAGATGCAGGGGTAGACACTGTCAAGTCAAACGGTAACTTCGACACTTCTAGCTTTAACCTCGTCTCACAAGCTAAGTCTATGAAGGAATGCGTAGCACCAGAATCAAATAGCGCGATAAGGGAATTACCCACAATCTCGCAGGTACTGCGGATCAAACCATCGTCTTCATCAGCTTCAGTTCCAGTAATCGAGTAGACTCTTCCACCAGCAGTAGGCCTCCTCGCCCCAGCAACATTCACAGCAGCCTCAACTTTAGGAGCCCTACACTCTCCGGCAGTGTGACCTAGCTTGTTGCAGTTCCAACACGCCGCAAGATTCTCAGAACAGTGGTTGGCATAGTGCCCCTTTTTGTTGCACCTGAAGCAAGTCACATCCTCCCGATTCCCAGATGGGGTTCTTAACGCAATTGCATTTCCACCAGTAGGATAAAAGGACCCAGAAGCTGTCCCCCTACCCTGAGGACGAACGTACGACTTCTTCTGAAAGTGCTTGCCCTTGTCATTTCTACCTTGGTTAGCCCTAGACGGACCTCCACTCCCCTGGTGAGGCTTGTTCAGACCTTGGAAGCTGCCCCTTGCATTATCAATGGCCTCAATCCCCTTGGTCTTCTCCACCAGCACTTGATAGCGATTCAGTCCTAGCGGTTGCACCGCCCTCTGAAGCTCGTAACTCAGCCCATCAATGAAGCGCTCACACATATAGCCTTCATCTATCTGTCCTCTGAAGTAACGGAAATGTTTCGCCAATGACTCCAATTTTGCAGCATACTCAGCAACGGTCATGCTTCCTTGACGAAGTCTCAGAAACTGTGCCTCCTTAGCGGCTCTAGCGCTATTAGGAAAGTACTTGTCCAGGAAAGCTCCACGGAAGCACTCCCAAGTGATGGCTTGATGGTCGGCTTCCATCATAGCTCTAGCCCCACGCCACCAATACTCAGCTTCACCAGTCAGCAGGTAGGTCGCATAATCCACTTTCATCTCTGCAGTGGTACGCAGAAAGGTGAAGATCTTCTCCAACTCCTGGAGCCATAAATTAGCTTCTTCCGGATCGAATCCCCCAGAGAACTTCGGTGGATCCTGACGCTTGAAATCGTTTAGACCCCGAGTCTGAGCAGCAGCTAGTTCACGTTCCTCACGCTGCACACGACGAGCATTCTCTTCAGCTTGGTTCTGTGTAGCCACCAAAACAGCAGTAGCAGCTCGCTGAGCTTCAGCTTCCTCCCTTGCAGCAGTGTTGGAAACTTGTTGTGCCATAAGGGCAGTCAGATTAGCAATAGCTTGCTCCATCAAATTCATGTGATCTGAACCTTGAGTCTCGTTCAGTTGTGGAAACCTCCTGTTCATGTTTTCATGAACGGTCAAAGACCACAACAAACACTCAGGTCAGAACAACACAAAGTTCTATAATAACTAACTATGTATATACTTATATCAAATGTATAATTAACAATAACTAGCATAAGGTTATTCACTTACGAATAACCTTCAAAAATAATCTATATAAACAGTAATCAAGCACACTCTTCCTCCGATTGACACCCCATCAATCGGTCTCAGAGTTCAAACATCTTAAGCAGACACTCTACCCAAAAGCTCTGGTTTTCTCAACCAAAGCTCTGATACCACAATTGTAACACCCCGGTTTCTCAACTGAGGAGTCACATTAGTAACCTAACAAAGTCTAAGGACTATTCTGCAATCCCTAAAATCCAAGGGTTTTTTTTTTTTTTTGTAATTGAGAATGAATACCATAGGGTTGGAAACACATGATAACTTTATTTAAATAATCTGTTTCCCGATATGTAGTAATAATAGTTTACAACTCCATAAGTAAGGTTCAGAATAAACATGCGCACTTTAAAAGTGGCGGAAGCAAGGCTTTAATAACAGAGTTCTCGTATGGAAAAAGAGACTCAAACCTAAACCACAAGAAGAGAAGCAAAGCTGCTTCTCACACCTCTACTCCACCGCTTACAACTCGATCTCCAACTCGAACAGCTAAGCCTCGGCGGAAGGATCTCCATCGCCTAATAGCATTAAGCGCTCAAACAACAAGTAGCAAATAGAAAGGGTTAACTCCATGCAATTACCATGTATAAAAGAGAAAATCATGCTGTTCAAATTTAATTACCTGACATGGTAAATAACTAGCAACATAACTCAACTCATATATCAACAACTTACACATAGATTAACTCAGATAATAATAACCTCGACAATGTAACATCAAATCAGATATCAATAAACCAATAACTAAAATCCAACAACATAGGGTCAGGTGTTAGTTCCCTATAATGCAACTATATGCTTCTACCAAAATGGATCGATCAATATCGTCTCTCAAGACGGGACAATGATAGGACACACCTCCTCATCGCCACTGATAGCGTCATACATGACGGGACAATCATAGGACACACCTCCTGATGCCACTTAACGTCACACAAGACGGGACAATCATAGGACACACCTCCTGATGCCACTTAACGTCTCACAAGACGGGACAATGATAGGACACACCTCCTCATCGCCACTTATACTTAAGCCCTATATGCCAAGTAAGACAACAACAAAGCCCAACCAAGGACCAATCCAAAGTAACCACATGTTATTCCTATTATCAACGAACATAAATCAATTCAATTGCATACCAACTCAGTTCAATGACAGAAACCAGTAAACGATCGAAGCCTCTCAGAAAACGGAGACACACGTCTCATTAAGTTCACTCGGCCGAAGCCTCTAGAATACATTTTCCCAGTTCAGCATAATAATCATAATCCAATGCCAATCAATATAAACACCTTCATCTCAAACGCAGGCAGTGCGAATAAATCATGCAAGACTCAAGGACACTCTAAAACTGAGTTACCCTTACCTTCGTGAGTAGAAGTTGTGCATGGAAGTTGTGAACCTAGAACAAGGAAACACAATCATCAACACAAGCCTCACTAGAAACAACACTATCTATTAACACTAATCGAAATCGTATAGAAAGCTTTTAAAGCTTCAGAGTTCCTATTTAAGCACATATTGACAACGGAGACTTCGTTCGCCGAAACGAGCATAACTCGAGCTACAGAACTCGGAATGACACGAAACCGACGCCAAAATTTCGACAATCGAAAGAGCTACATAATGGCTCAGGTCATAGAGACCCAAAAATTATTTTTAGACACGGTACCCTAGCAAATAGGTTTCGGCCACTCTCAAAAATAGGGTTTCCGAACTTTTTCTTCGATCTAAATCGATTCCTAGGTATTCTTAGGCGATATCTAGGCCAGGGAAACTCTCAGAAAAATTATCGGGTCGAAAACTGTCGCAGGGGTATTTTGGTCAATATTTTAAGCTCGGAAACTCAAAATCAGAATTTCGAAAAACAAATTAGATGGGGTCGACACCAACGACGATTATGACGACTAATCCTACTAACGCTAAGCTCAGTCGAGAGTTTTAAGCCCAAAGGACGGAACTTTAGCCAAAAATGGGTTTTTCAAGCAGAATTGAAACTCGGCGGCCTTTCGGCGACATTCGGCAAAATGTAATCCGCTAAACATGCTCAGGGGCACGTAGAGAATAAGTTTAGACACTAAAATCAAGTTATTTGGACAGTTTTACAAAAAGCTCAAAACTTTGTGCACAGAAAGACATAGAGAAAAGCGACAGAATTTACGATCAGAGGTAAGGAAAAGCATCAGTACCTCGAGGCCTACGCGTAGCAATGAACTGTGGGACGATCAGGCAAGAATCACTTTTCCTCCTCTCCTCCTCCTTTCTCACGGCCGTGTGTGTGTTTTTTGTGATTTTTTTTTGAATTTTTTTTTTTCATTTTCAAGTATTTATAGGTTTTGGAAAATGCGGAAAAATGAAAATTTCGCGATTCCGATTTTTCCTGCGCATTCCTCTGTGAATTCTAAGATAGGTTCTGGCGACAGAATTTCAAAACTCAAAAGAGGTTTCTTGGAATTAAATCAAACGATCCAAAGTCGGTGTAAATCGATTTTACCCGAAAAACTACTTTTTGCAGTTGATGTCGGATGAGAAAACTTCATTCTGAAGAAAGGTTGGAAACATCAAGAGAAATAGGTGCACGCGTGTGGAATCTTCATTTGAAGCTCCGAAAAGAAAAAGTCTTCATCGTCGGTTGATTTTAGGTTTCTTGAACTATCAGTGATTTAGTTTCGGCAAACTTCCGAGTATTGGAATTTGACCTTCGTACATTCCAGGGTTTCGTATCGAAACGCTTGTTATGGAAAGGTATAAGAGAACTTCTTATATTCCTCTTGAAGATTTTTGGAATTTATTCCTATAGTGTTCCAAGGGTATAAATTAATCTTTTCCTAGGGTTTTTGTCCTAGGCGTAAACGAATAATACTTGCGTCATAAGTTCCGTCGATTCGAATCTTGTCCTTAACCTTCTCGTGAAATATCTTCTCCATACATTTATTCCATTTAATAAACGTTTATCCAGTTTCCTTACTTCACGTTACATCGAAATTATTCGTGAATAAGAAATTTCACTAATTTATTCTAAGCTAAAAACTTAGGTCTCACAGTTAACCTTAGCGGTATCACCGCGTCCACTCCAGACAGTTAACCACCAATGAAGTCCACTCCAGACTTCCAGAACCACGCCAGTTCTGGGACAAACCTCAGTTTTCCGATGAAAACCGACACGTTGCCTCTTGACTAAATGAAGTGTATTTCGTGCAAAAACTCGTAAATTAAAACATGCAATTTGAGACCACTCGAGCCCCAAATATATAACATATTTTCTCACCAAATTCCATAACGGAAATCACACCAAAATTGCACAAAATAACACTTCAATATAATTATCAAATCATTCACTATTCCACCGACAAAATAGCAACACAAAATCATCAAATGTCTCATATCAATTTACCAGCAGTTCCAGAATCAATCACAGAAATAAGCAGGAACATAGCAAACTTGCAGATAATTCTGGTACTAAACGAGCACTCCAAAAATTATGAACATTTTACCAAACATAGCCTTATACGTTAGCTTTCATACAAAATTGGTTTCATCCAATTTGGAATTCTGTAGAGAGAGTTATGCTCTCTACAGCACATGCTGTTAGGGTGTCAGCGAGCAGAAATAGAGTGAACTTGCAGATAAATCTAGTATTGAACCAGCAATCCAAAAATTATGAAAATATTACCCAATATAACCCTATGAGTTAGCTTTCATAAAAAATTAGTTTCACTCAATTCGGAATTCTTTAGAGAGAGTTATGCTCTCTACAACACAGCCTGTTAGGGTGTCTACGGGGAGAAACATAATGAACTTGCAGATAATTCTGGTACTGAACCAGAAATCCAAAAATTATGAAAATATTACCCAATATAACCTTATGAGTTAGTTTTCATACAAAATTGGTTTCACTCACTTCGGAATTCTGTAGAGAGAGTTATGCTCTCTACAGCACAGACTGATATCTGCGGGCAGAACATAACCCAATTTTCCCCAGAACCTCAATTTCGCTCAAAATCAATTTTGCTCACCACATCTTAACACTCAACACAGTCTCTCAGTTCTTAATTTTCAAAGAAGTTGGGGGTTCCTTCATGTTAAACTCAACCTCTGTTATTCTACAATTATACAAGGTAAATTCAAACCCTTACCTTCTATGACACCGGTACAAAGCCTCATAGACCCTTTTCTTCTTGAAGATCAAATTCTAGGTTTTCTCCATCTTTTCTCCTCTCCTTCACCTTTCACGTGTTTCTCTGTTCTGCTGCTTCTCTAATCTTAATTTTCTTTCTTTTCTTCTACTTATATCACTCCTAACCCTAAACTAGTAATATTAGCGGGCTCCACTCCATATATCACAATAAAATCCAAAAATATTATTTATCTATATCACATAATTATTTAATAAAATCACTTAATGACCTTATCATCTAATTAAATCACATAATCATCAAATTAAATCACATAAATTCTCAAATTACCATATAACATAATAATTAAAATAAAATAATAAATAACCTAATAACGAAAAGTGGGGTGTTACACAAGTCAAATCTACAAGATCGTATGCCCAAGAGAAGACTACATTGACTGAATACATTCATCGTTTATCTCAAGATGACCGATGAAAGTGTTTTCTAGAGAATGAGCGTCATCTTCAAATTAGAAAATATCTCTGACATTCTTGGAGAGGAAGTCAAGTGCAAAAGGATCACGTGATACTCTACTAACCAAGGAAACAAGTACAACATTGTCACAATCGAGTTTCTTCCCTCTATCTCTCTCTCTCTCTCTCTCTCTCTAAAGGAATGGAACAAAGTTCAAGTGCTACCTACCGGTTGACAAGATACATCTTTGTGGTAACAAGTCTTAGTCAAAGGGTACAATGCATTTTATGCACCTGACGAAAGGACTGTTTGATCAAACGGCTAGAACTTGTTGAGCTCTACACGCTCCAATAGCTCTAAACAAACCCTAGAAGCACTTGAAGTACAAAAGGAGGACTTGAAGATTTTCAGAAACAAGAATTATCAACGCAAGAACTTTTTCTCTAACTTAGAAATCTCCATCAAGGAAAAATCGAAAAAGTCCTCACATCGTCGAAAAGAACAAACCTTAAGAGTCAAGCCTTTACATCCTATTCTCTCTAGATCTATACTCAAAGTATTTCTCAGAGTCAAATCTACTTTGTAGTTACCGTGCTCATAAATTTTCTACTGTCCCTCTTGTGAGAAGAGAAATTTGTAGAAGCAAACAATATTGAGAAATATTGTAGGAGAAGTCCTTGATAATACTTGATTAAGGAGAAGTCATTGATAATACTTTGTTAGGATAAGGCCTTGAGAATACTTGTAGGAGAAGTCCTTGAGAATACTTGTAGGAGAAGTCGTTGATACTTGATTAGTGAAATCTTGCTATAGCCAAAGATTGAACGTAACCTCATCGTTTAGGGGTGAACCAGGTTAAAAAGCATGTGTCTCTATCATTAACTATTCTGCTCTTTTATCCGCTGCACTAAATGTTTGTGAAAAAGCTTTTAAAAATAATAATATTTTGAAAAGCAAAGTTTTATAAGAACACAATTCAAACCCTTTCTTGTGTTATTTCATTACATCTCACAAAATATTTGTTAAGACATCAGGCCTATGGCACTTCGAAGATCGACCATGACATCTTCAAATTCTCTTCCACCAATCATGGCTTGGATTATCAACTGGAAATCAAAGTTCTTTTCCTGACTAGTACCTTCCTCTTCTTCCAGGTAGCTTAGGAAATTCAATCGAAATTTTTCGAGCTTGCTACTCAATTGATACAGAGCCTCTTTTCCTTCAATACAACTTCCCTGTAGAAGATGAATCTTTCTCTTTCATCGATGCAGAGTAATCTCATATTCATACTCCATCGCTCGAGCCTAGAATTTAGTCAAGCTGACTGGTGGCATTTGTTGGATTATACACTGGTAGCTTAATTTAATTATTACTCCCTCCGTCCCTAATTATAAGCTAACATTGAGACTTTTTTTGTGTCACTAAATATAAGCTAACCTTGCAAAAGTTAATATTTCTTTCCATATTCACCCTTGCATTTATTGGTAGTGGAGCACCACCATTAGTAGTACAATGATGAAAAAGTGTTATCATAAATAGGGGTAAACATAGAAAGTTGTACATTTTTTTTGAAAACCAATGCATCAATTAAGGCTTTCTTAATAAGTGTGATTTTTACAACTTTAGCTTATAATTAGGGACGGAGGGAGTACATCATAAATATGCAAGAGATACCTATATGATTACACAGATAGAATTAACCCACTAGAATGTATTATATTATCTTATTAGATCCAGTTCATCTCCAGGTTCAGTGGATGAGTCGTTTATGCATGAATAAGAATTAGGGTTAGAAACTTTGTAAGTGCTTCCTTTGAGGGCTTATAGATAGAGTGTGAGATGCTCAACCCCTAGTTTGATACTATGCTCATACTCTTGGCTCCGCTAGCACATCGAGCCGCAAAGATTTTCTAGTCGGAGCGTTCGCGTGGACTTTTGTAGAGACGAAGCTGCTACGTACTGCTTCGTTTCTCACGTCTTCAACATGTAATCCTTATTCCCTCTTGCGTGTTTGTTTGTATGAAATTTGAAATATGATTGTGCAATCCCATTTCCATATATAGAATTCTTATTCGTGTGCGGTAATCAACTACATGATTCTTTTCGGCACCCTTATCAATGACGCATGGAAGGAGGTTCCATGTAGGATCGCATCTCTGATCATTTTAAGAATCTCTTACGTTCCTAGACAAAGCTGAACTGCAACTTCTCTATGGAAGTGTGGTAAAAAATTACTCAGAGGTTCATCCCTCCTCTACCTAATTACTTGGTCAACGCACATTTCTTTGATGCATGTTTTGGCTTTGGATGCTTTCTTATAGTTTGTCTAGAAAATCCATGAAAGAATAGCTGAGTGAACTCTTCTCAATCTTCAACGGAAATGCGATAAGGGATTTGAACTAGCTCAGAGCATTTCCCTTCAATGGAGACAAGAAAGTTTTGCAAACTAGAGCATTTGCTTCATTTGAGCCCACAAATCCCATGACTTCCATACGTCCAACAAAGGAGTTCACATGCTGTTCAAACTCACCTTTCTTAGAACGGAATCAACTTACAATTTTTCGAGCTTTCCTCGTGATATTTCCAAGGATCGAATTTCTTCAGTGAAAGTTGTTCCGTAGGTAGTTTTGTATCCTTCTTCCTCAACGAAAGGGTAAGCTCTCATCTTGAAATCCTCCGCTCAGTTTAGCACCGCCCGGCCGTGGAACCGCTACCCAACGTCTTTTTTGTAGTAGTGGGAGTTCATCTTCATCTACAGAAGACAATCTAATGCTCAAGTCAGTGAGAGAGTAAGGAGAGAAACTCTGAGTCTTAGAAGTAATCAAAGTTGTGCTAGAATGAATAACATATTTTTGAATCGAACGACCAAATTGTACTTGTTTTTATAAACTCGGGGCACATTGTCATTACCTATGCATGTCCAAGGAAAGTCCTTATGAAGGAGCTTTTGAGTGCATGGTTAGCCATGGACCCCATTTCCTTACACGTTGTATCTCAGCCCTCACAAGGTCACTCAAACTATTCTCTTTCTCCAATACTCATATGTTTTTCCTAATTTAGAATTCAAGGTTTGTGTAAAAAAAACTATATTAATAATCAAATAATACCCATTGTTTAAAAATTTTACAGTTGTGTTATAAATTTGGTGCTAATATAATATTATAAACTAAAATATTAATTATGATTAAACTTGTATATGATAGTTTTTGCAAAATTATATATATATATATATTTGGTTGAGTTATTTTTTTATGCTCAATCAAAAAATGTAAACATATTTAGTTATATATAATTAAATTTATGATTCTATTGTAATGACTTGCAATTACCAAATACAATATACAAAACATCATTATCTTGTTATATTGTATTACGTTCAATTCATTTCTGTTCACTCTTACCGTTACCAAATGTTATTATGTTCTATAGTTAAGTGATATGCACAAAATTTAAGTGAAATAATTGTACGCAGTGACGGATTGAGGAATAATTTTGGACTGTGGGGGCAATATACACCTATAAACTTGTAAAATTAAATCAAAATATAACATATTACTATTAACATTTTGAAATACATCTTAATTATTCTCTAGGTCGCCTAGATCACTCACCTTGATGGACCAATATGATATTTTATAAAAATATATAAAATTTTGTGAAATTTTTTACCTTACTTATCTTAAATTCTATTAGTCTATTTAGGATGAAGTTAAATCATTCTCATAGATGATTCAGACAATTTCTTATTCCCTATGAATTTTCATATTACCAAACTTCATACAATTTTGAAAAATCGGCTCAATATTCTCCAAGCAAAGCAGAAAAAGGAAAATTGGATTGTGAAAAAGGGGATACCACCAAGATTAGTTATTGTCATGAAAACAAAAATGACAAATTATTAGCAACAAAATTCACTCTAATGGGACTAACTTATTCAAAACATTTTTTTATATGCAATTTAACTTTTTCTGTAAACAGGTTTCATAGATTTTTCATAAATAATTTCACCAAATTGAATAAAAAAACAATACCACCAAAGCAATCATAAGTGTTTTGTTTCTATATATAAGCAATTCCAATTTATTTATTTCATTATTAATTATGCAGTGTAATTGTATTAAAAAAAAAGACGTGTCGCGCGCGTAATACCAACCAGGAAATGGAAAGCAAGTGGTTAATTGAAGAAGTGAGTTGGGTAGTTAGAACTGTACTACTATAGATAAAAAAACATGAAAAGCAAAGTTCTAATTTAGTATATCTGTACGTGTAAGTTCTTTTTTTTTGAAAGTGTCTGTACGTGTAAGTTACTACTTATCAATTTTTGTGATACATATGAAATACGAAATGAGGTGGTTTTTAGAGGGGGAAATTTGGATTTTTCAACAGTGTTAGAATTGATTAAGTGGAGATCTTGGCTCTGGAACAAGTCAAATCTGCATAATTTCAGAAATTCTCTATTTAAGTGGTATAATAACCCTGTCTTATGTGTTCAAGGACTCTAATTTGTGGAGGTGGGTAGCGTGGACTTGCTTGTTATATTTGTGGGCATGGGATGGTACCATATTACCTTGCTGTTTGCTGCTTTGGACTTATGCAGAAAGAACTTTCTCTTTCCATAGTGGTGGGAAGTCTGATCCTTTGATTGGTACCTTATTTTATTGTAATGGGTCACTTATATTGGGTTTCATTCTCGTTGGGGTAGCTCATGGTTCTAGCACCTATTCCTTGTGTAACATCAGGTGGTTGGGATCAATACTTTTAGTATGTTTTTTCCTTCTAGTATGTTTCTCAGTACTTTTTGGGTTGTAGTATTTTGGCTACTTCTCATCATTCTTTTGTATTTGGATTTAGCACTTCTTGTGCTGAAATTAAATACAGTTTGGCTTATAAAAAAAAATATGAAATACGAAATTTATATCTACTAATTAATGTCTTGGTCTCCCCGCTGTTTATATTTGAGGTCTTTGTCCTCGTGTTGACGGTGGAGAACGTGAACTTTGAGTCAAATATTGAGAACCTGAATTGAACGTATGCTCCAAAGAAAAAACTTAGTCAAAGGTGTCCAAATCCCCATAGTCCCAACGTGTGAGAAAGGATAAGGATACTCCTTCAGTTCTATGAGCTATAGAGTTCCAAAACAGACTGCTGAATTTGTAATTTAAAAGATTAATATGGATTTAATTTCTTGTATATTCCCATTAATATAGTTTGTTCCTCGACAACATGCATTTATAGATACGAGTCCGTTTAAATATATTTTAGGTTCCTAACTTTGAAATAAATCAAATTAGCTAGCTAGTTGGAAAAAAATCTTTGAAGTTCTACGAACTTTTTTAATCGAATTAAGTCATTTTACTTATGTGTCATTAATTTTAACTAGTCAACCGTTAGGTGGTGAGCCTAATTTCATAAGTTTGTGCTTATCAAAATAAAAAGTGATGAACCTAATTACCTAAAGAGTGACTACATGAGCTTTTTAGCATGAGCTTTGATCCCTCTAAAATACTTTAATGAGTAAAATACACTCCCCTCCCTTCAGGTTTGCCAAAATGACACTCAGCCTCATTCTTAACCAAAATCTACACTCCACCCCACTCAATCTAACAAGTTAACTACATGTTAAAAGATGCTAACAGAATATTCTCTTTAATTCCAAACTAATAAATTTAAATATTTAAATAATAATAAAATTAAAAAATTCCGTTTATTACTTTTTATTTCAAGAAGTTTAAGATATTTACAATTAAATATTTTCACAATGTTATATAGGAATATCAATAACATTTAAGTTTACAAATATAAATTTAGACTAAACAAATACTTCTATTTTTCTTTTAACTTATTTTCATGATTAATTGTACTAACAAAATTTCATGATTAATTAGATGATATTTATTCCACTGAAAAGCTCAAAAACAAATTTATGATTGTTCTAGTCACCTTCTCAATTAGTATATTATTAGCTTCATAGATTGGTTGCACTTGCAACATGCAATATTATCTTAGCAAATAAAATGCGAAATGCAACAAATAACAGATGATTATTACGTGAGGTGCTTGGTATACTAGAATAACTGAATGAGGTATAGTTTCATATCTCAAAAAAATGGATTTAAATTCTTAGTAATCTCAATCACATGATGTTGTATGTCCTCCAATGATAGCTCAAGTGGTAAGAGCTTGGGGATATATGAGTTGGGTATGGGCAGTTGCAATTTATCTTTTCAATGTACCAATATAAAATTAAAATATAATTCATATATCTTGAAATTATATAATCCAAGATGAATTTTATGAAGAAAAAAATCATATAATATCATAAATTATATTGTGAGAATATTTGTAGCTTTCGTCAAAATATAATACAGTAAATAGTTTAAAATAGATTATTATAAAAATATTAATCGTAAATTTCTTAAACTTTTTTAAATAAAAATAATAATAATTTTTTTTTTTATTATTTGAAAATTTAAATCTATTAGTTTGGAATTAAAGAGAATATTCCGTGAGCATCTTTTAAGATGTAGTTAACTTGGTAGAGTAGGTGGGGTGGAGTGTAGATTTTAATTAAGAATGAGGCTGAGTGTTATATTGGCAAACCTCAAGGGAGGGGAGTGTATTTTACTCTACTTTAATTAATTTAAGTCCCTCCTCTTCCTCTTCCATTTCATCCATAGCTCAAATTTACAAACAGAAATTCATTTCAAGTCACCTTCTTTTTACTCCAACCTAAACCAAAACAAAACAACTTCAAACCCTCTGTTACACATTTAAACCAAGAATAACAACAAACAAACACTTTTTCTCCAAGCACCATTGTTGTCTGCGCCGCCGGCAAGGGCTTTTCAGATCACCGGTAGGAAGCCTCCGTTGTCGTCCTCCTCCATGAAGAGGAAGTGCAACTCTGAGACCTTGGGTTTCTGCCAAGTGTGGCATTTCATCTACTCCAAACCCTCATTTTGTTGGATCTTCCTTAAAAAACATTCCTTTTTATGGTAGATTTTTTGGATCCATAATTACTAACACCAAATTAATAAACCCAAAGTTGTAATGAGTGAGTGATTACAACTTTTTTGGGTTTTCTGGAACGTTGGGGATGAGATGTTGTGTACAAAAATCGTTCCTTTTTATGTTGGGCTGATGATAATGGTTTTTGGTTCTTATTTTTTGTTAAAATGGGAAAAGAGGGTTTGGAGTTGCTTTGTTTTGGTATGGGTTGGAGTAAGGAGAAGGTGACTTGGGATGAATTTCTAGAATTTTTTGGTTTGAGGATTTGAGCTATGGAGAAAATGGAAGAAGTGGGGAGAAGAAGAGGAAGACGGTGAAAGCAAAATGACTTAATTTGATTAAAACAAATTTTTAAAGACACGTAAGCAAAATGACTTAAATTGAAGACACGTAAGCAAAATGACTTAATTTGATTAAAACAAATTTTCAAAGATGACATTTTGAAGTTTTTTTTTCCAGGGTCCCAATTTGATTCCTCTTAAAAAGTCAGGATCGAAACATATTTAAACCATAGGGCTCTAGTGGGTGGCAAATGGCAATATGAAAACCTAGGTGCAGCTATGGTGGACTCTTTTCACAATCATATTTTAATTGTAGTAATTTGATCTTTTTAATTACTTAATAATTGAGGTTTTTTTATGGTAAGATGATATTTCATCAGAAAATCAACGGTAGAATATCCGAGCAAATACAAGAATACAAAAAATAGTAATATCTTCAAGCCAAAATGAGTTTGGATGAAAATAAGAGAGTTTTGCTAAATAATGAGCTACTATATTAGCATCTCTGGCCTTTAGACATGAAGTAAATAGAAGAATTAACGGATCCAGAAATTTGATGTAGTGAGGGCAATATATATATATATATATATATATATATATATATATATATATATATATAAATTCGAAACAAGTTTTTTTACATATACTATTAAAAGTGAGGACATTTTTTTACCAAAGGGGACACAAGTGATGACATTTTTTACCTAATAGATCATAAAAAAACACATACTTTTACTACTCAAGTGAGGGCATTTAGCAGTGTGAGACACAAGTGAGGGCATTTAGCAATGTGGAACATAAGTGAGGTCTTTTTTTTATCAAAGGAGCCATAAAAAACCACATACTTTTACCACTAAATTTTTTTTCGAATGTTTTTTCCAAAATTAAGTGAGGGCACTTGCCCTCATACCATTACACTTATATTCGTCCCAAGAAGAAAATGAAGTTGCTATGGTCTTGATCTCAGCTACTACAAGGGTCAAGTAGGAGTTTTGTTGAGAAATACATTTGGTTGCATTGATAACCATCATCATAGAGTCAATTTCAATGCACAACTACAACAAACCCTTGTCTAGAGCTAGAACTAATCCCTTCTTCACCGCCACCTCTTCCGCAAAATCAACACCAAGGTTCACTGCATTAGACCCAACAACTGCACACACTACTTCACCATCATCTTCCCTTATCACCGCTCCATACTCCTAACCAGTGGTTGTTTTCCCGGCATCCATGTTCGGCAACGAAACTAGATCCAAAGACTTCCATCATCGCGATAAGTCCTTAGCTAGACCTTGCACGAAGCTCGCTTCACTCGAACCAGCAGATCGCAGATTCGCCATTCGCTTGTATTCGACAAGCTCCTTCATTGTTGTAGGTGTGGCAGAACTTAGTTTAGTATCCGTACCCTCAAAACAGAGTAATATGATTGATTACATATGTAAAACTCTTTACAATGTTAGTAAATATAAATTATATCATAAAAGTTATGTGATTTAATCTTGTGAGACTAAAGAAGAACACAAATCACAATATTTTTTAAAATATTTTGAGTCATTCACATTTTACTTTCTATTTCATTTCATTTTCATAAAATTTTTTTGTACTATCCCTTTCTTCTTTATTTGTTTCATCATTTATTATATTTTTCCTTCCTCTTTTATGTTTGTATCTCTTTTGATACAAATGTAAAAAGAATTTGAACAAAAAATTGTTTTTCTAAATTGAATAAATTTGTAATAATGACTAATATTAAAGTATACAATTAGTTACCAACGGGTGGTTGGTTCATGTGGTACATGTTTGATTCCCCTTAAGCAAGGTCTCGAATTTGAGTATTGTTGGTGAAAAAACCTCCACTGAAAGAATTAGTCCACCATGATGTGGATGTTCCTAGCTCGAACAATGAAGCAGGATACCTTTTTTACATAAAAAAAAAATATACAATCAGTTTTTTTGTTGGTGTATCACCAAAATCATTTAAGCTTTTAATTTTATTGTATTAAAAATCAAAACCCGTGTAATAAAAATAGCATGCACATAATAATAAATTCATAGGCCGGGCCAGTCTCCTTAGCCCAAAAGTTTGTATAGGCCGCTGCACTATTACTTTTCGGGTCAAACTACGGGTCGTTACCGAAAACCCGACCCGCATCTTGGCTCATTCTTCGCAATGAGCTTTGGATTATCAGAGATAGTGTCACCGTGTCACTACATTGCTCATACAAAAAGAAGAAGCTAGTATTTTTCTCTCAAATGTCTCAGACCTTGCAACTTTCATTCTCTTCAAGTGCATTCAATTCTTCATTCAAGGTGAAGAGAGTTAGGCCTCACTGTCATAGAATCCTATGCTCCTATGACCAATCTAGTCTCAAAGATGAAGATGATGCTGATTATGGAAGGTCTCATAGTGTGAATTTTTTATTTCACCCCAAAGTTTGTTAGTCTAGATAATTTATCTGTTGTAGACAAGAAAATGAAATGGGTATTAATTTTCTCACCACCCCATTATTAGATATTCATACCATCCCCTTCCGCACTTTCAATTTAATTAATGTATAATTTGTGTTCCGCACTTATAAGTGCTATGGTGTGATATTGGTTCCGGCACACATAAGTGCGGTAAATTTGGGTGGTAAGGGAATGTGTTTGGATGGTACAAAAATCAATGCCCAAATGGATTATGGAATTATCTATGGGGAGGAAATTAATAAAGTTGATGAAGCATTTTGGGGCACAGTTCCACTGGCTCATTTCAATTATCAAATTTTAGATAAGATTATTTGTTGTTGACAAGGAAAGTAGTGAATTTTGTGAAATTTTTAAAGGGTTTAGTTGAATTCATCAATCCAAGCTTTGGAATTTTTAATGTATTTCTGTGTCCCAATGACCTAGTTTTCATCTTGTTATGATGTTTCAGAGGTCCAGGCTTGTCGCGGGTCATACTGGTTGAGAGATATAGCAATGGTACTTCTAAGAGGTTTTTACTTAACTATACTGTGACATGATAATCATTGTTATGTTTGCTCGTTTCTTGAAAAATTCTAGTAACTTCCTGGGCTTAATTACATAAATTTCACAATGGCTGCCATCCTCAAAACATGTTTAAATTATGACCTTTTGACCCCCTTATGACTGCAGATATGTATTAGGTGATGATTTGCAGTTGCAAACCTTTCTTGTTGAGGAGGATAAATCTACAGCAAACAGGTTCGGGGTTTTGCATTCCCCTGATCAAAGACTATCCTGGCTTCCAGAGATAATCAAAGATTTTATTCTACCAGCAGGCTTTCCTGGTGATTTACTAACATATCTCTCATTATTCATCTATAATATGTTAAACACCACATGTTCCTGTCAATAATCTCATTTTTTCTTTGATGCCACTGAAGTAGCATCCAACTCGTGATAAATTTCTAATCATTTGAGACATGCTTAAGGGTGACTTGAACAAATAGTTGGAGAGTAGAATACTAGAAGAAACAAACATTAAAAATTTAGTGGATGCTTCACAGAGAAACATATGGAGTTTTAACTTCATTGATTACATGAAGTTGGAGGGTAACCATTTGTTTACTTACCTTCATCAGTCATGATGCAGGATCAGTTTCAGATGATTACTTGCACTACATGTTACTACAGTTCCCTACCAATGTCACTGGATGGATCTGTCACACCTTAGTCACTTCAAGTCTCCTAAGGGTATGCCAATCTTGCTCAAGCATGCTGATTTTTTTCTCAAGGACATGCAATGTGAATATTTGGTCAATTTTTATGTTATGACTATGTGAATCTGGCGTGCTACATGGTAGTGAGGCTTAATTTTTAGTGCACAAAATCCCATTGTGAATGTCAGTGAGGCTTAAAGCCAAATCTTAAAAATCGTTAGTGGTAGTTCTACCATCTACTTGCTACATGAATGATTACAGTTTTCTAAATTATGTTGATGTACATTATGAACCCAACTCTTTAATAGCTAACTCTGTTCCTTCAAAAAAAATTAATAAATGTTTACTTCATGTTACAATGTGATTTTGCAGCAAAGTGTAATGCAATTCTATGTGCTATATAACAATGTTAGCTTCTGTTTGAAAATTATTTCTCTGCCACATAAATGTGAGGAATGATGATTGTGGTTCCGTCCTTTGTATCAAAGTTTCTACTTCGCTTGCAGGCTGTTGGCATTGGCTCTTTTTCTGGTACCACAGCAGCTGCTTCTGCTGCTGCCATCAGGTGACTCAAATTTTAAAGCTTGCAAATTTTGTATACAAATACAACATTTATATGCATATAGAAATGTTTTAAACACTTTCATGCAACCATTTACTTGTTACCTTCATGTTTCATGGTTTTATATTTAGATGGGTCTCAAAGGACGGCATTGGAGCTTTTGGACGCTTATTCATTGGTCTGGCAATCTTGACAAAAGCTAAAGGAAGCAGAAGATTATGTGCTAAAATTTTATCTTTAACTGAGTGTTGATACTTTTTCAGGTGGGCGGTTTGGAAATCTCTTTGATGATGATCCAAAACAATGGAGAATGTATGCAGACTTCATTGGCAGTGCTGGAAGGTCTTAGTAGTATGCCTTGGTGTTTTCCTATGGAAATATGCAAGTAAATTCTGGCTCTAAAGAAACTCTTACGCTGCTGGTATCTCATGCAGCATTTTTGATCTGACAACCCAAGTATATCCTGCCTATTTCCTTCCTTTGGCATCGCTTGGAAATCTTACTAAGGTACTTTATTATGCTACTTTAATCTGTCAAAAGGATGACTATGTTGTATTAAAAAAGTACTATAAATAGATTATTATTAATTATTATTTCAAAGATATCAAATGATTTAAAGTAACATCTAATGATTATCTCTGGGAAATTTGTCATTTTCTGTTACCCTTCTTTTCCTACTATTAACTTCTTTTATGCAAGGAGGAAAGTGTAAAAAAAAAGAATTATATCCTGGAAGAGAGAGAGAGAGAGAGAACAACAAAAGCCTTTTCCCACTAGGTCGGATTGAATACATGGATCAAATAGTGTTATAATGTATCATGAGTCATGTTTAATGGTTGCCAAAAAGAAAAAAAGAAATGCAAAGAAATAAAGACAGTGGGAATGGGGATATAGAAAGTAATGCCTGTCATCTTTTGATCGTTTTGTAGGAAAGAAGAACATGAGATAGATGCTGAATTGGTGATGTGATTTCTTATTCTGCCATATTTTGAACATAGATAAATATATGTAGCTTTGTACTAAAATTAAAAGTTTGGTACTTAACTGTTTCTTTTTTTTCGCCTGTTTTTTTTTGGGATGGGGGGGGATTGATTCTTTGCACCTAGAGCTATGAACTCTGAAGCACCGGTACTGCAAAATTGCTGAAGTATCGGTGTCGTTCCTGTATCTGATACTGATATGCGTACTATACTCCTAGATACATCTCTGAGCAGTATCTTTCATTTTTTTTATGGAATTAAGGTCCAATACTTTTGGGATATACCTTCAAGAAGTTTGAGATATATTTTCAAAAACCTGCCTTAAACTTCTAGTATTTTCTTGTTCAATATGATAAGGTTAACAGAGAAATTGGAGTCCAATACATATTTCTTTGTTCATTCCTTCGAGAGAAACAAAATGGTCCCTAATAGGGCAAAGGATTTGGCTTATGTTCACTCCGACCTCTAACTCTTGTCTAGCTAAGATAAAGAATATACTAAAGGAGAGACAATGTTATTGGATATTAGTGGAGATGTACATGATGACGGTGAACTTCTTGAATTTATAGAGTCATCTCTTGATGAACTCTACTCGACATAGAAGCTATACATTTTTTAATGATGGGAATGAGAGATGAAAATGATACAATTAGTTTTAGACAGTAAACAATATGCAATTGAATAGAGCTAAAACTTCTTCTAAATATGACTAGTTAAGCTCTGGCATTCTAACATTGATAAAATAAAAGTAATTTTTTGTTACATGTTTATAAATATCTAGGCCATATTGTATCTTGATTCCTGAGTTTTTAAGAATTCTCTGTGTCCCTATATCCTTGTCATATCATATCAAGTATCTAGGCATCGTGAACTGACTCAACTGAGAGCTTTTCCTTTTATATTCTTTCTTTTTCTTGGTCCTCATATTCCAAAGAGTGGCCACCTTATTTTTTCTTTCACCTCCTGTGCATCCTCTCAAACAAATGTTTAGCAACCTATAACTTCGAAAATGTCACCTCCTAGCCCAAATAAAAGATAATTATTGTATCAAAAAAGATGGATGGCGTAGTCTGTGTACGGATTTCTCTTACTAAAACTTAAAAGGACTGTTAACGGAAATTCATGTCTCATGGGATGAAAGTGACTTTAGTTGAATGTAACAGAGATCCAAACATTTAATAGTTGGCTCATTAATGGTTGTATAACTTTCTGAGTTTGCTATTCTAACAGGCGGTAGCAAGAGGACTAAAAGATCCTTCTTTTCGTGTGATCCAAAACCACTTTGCGATTTCAGGAAATCTCGGGGAGATAGCAGCAAAGGTATGGTCTCATATCATAAATTATGAGTAAACCTACTCTAATTTCTGGTAATAATTTTTCTTATGTGTATCTATAAATCATCAGGAGTTTAATGAAATCTGCATTGGCATTTGTTCTTTTCATGCTTTCAAGTATTAATCTTAACTCTCCTATCTATGAATACATCTACATAAAGAAAAATTATGTTTGTGTTGCTCGTTGTATTAAAGTGATGTTGTAAGTTAATTTTAATTTCATGATTTATATTTTCACTATACCCTTGTTAACTCGAGTAAAAACACTTATTCAAGGCTCTTGGGTAGGAGTTGACCCACCAATCTAATGAGACGGTTAATGACAAAACTAGGCTGAGATTATGCTATTGGCAAGAAGCCTTGAATAATGAATCAAGATATGATGTTAAACAATATATATAGTATATACCTCAGTATTCATGATAAAATTATAATTCGATATCAATAGTAGATGCTTCTTATCATTTTTGTTTTTTAATTTCTTGGTTACATATATCAGGCCAGGTTATGCCTAAGCTTTTAAGATGTTCTTGAGAAAATGATTGAGCTGGAAAGCCAAGTTGAGACGTTGGACCCAGAGGGAACTGGTTAGTACAAATGTTCAGCAAAGTGTTAAGTAACTTGATTCACCAATTATCATTCATAAGTTCCCTTTAGGTTCAACATCTTGGCTTGGCATGACTTTTAAAGAAGAAGCTACAAATGATAGTTGTTCTCTCATGTAAACTGTTTGGAAAATGCAAAGGGATCTCCTCACGTTTGTTTCATAAATAAATCTCAGGAAGAAGTTTGGGAAGTGGTTGCTCAACTGATTGGCCTTGCTTTGGGTATATTGATACTGGTAAAATAATTTTTCAGGATGGCTTTATTTCTTATTGTAGCAGCACCAAGATACTGTTGGTAGGCATGCTACTTTTAACTTTAGCTTTTGACTGCAGGATACACCTGGCGTTGTAAAGTCGTATCAAGTGCTTTCATTAACTTGGTTGAGTATGCGGCTTCTGCATCTTTGGCTACGCTATGAATCACTTTCAGTCCTCCAGTTTAACACAGTGAGTATGCAGTGCATCAACCAACATTGAATCTATTTCAAATAAATCTGTATGCATGAAAGCTGGTATGAAGACATTTAAAATCTGAGTTCATGCATGCCTTTGTGGGAGAAGATATCACCTTTTACTACCGTTAGTAATGATTATTCTGTGTTCTTGCTTTATGGGTTTATGTGAGGGTGAAACTTATCCCAATCCTCGCACCTTGGTCCAGAGCGAGGATTGGGATAAGTTTTTCCCGTTCTCTTTAGTTCTATTTGAACTAAGCCGACTACCGACTTGGTAAAGTAATCAATTGCCAGAATTCGAAACTTTCTCTGACCGGTGGCAAGAGGGAAAGGGCCTCTCATATCCATCCCCCACTGTGCAAAGGGCCACGGACTTAGGATAGGGCTAAGTGGGGCTGATGGTTGATGTTGGAGGTTGGCCTGCCTTTGACATTTTTCACACCGGTGGACAAGCGCTGTAGCATCTTCCTGATGACTCGGCCTGTAGTAGCCCCCTGTCTCGATTTAGGAGGGGAAATGAATTTAGGAAGGATCCGATACCAAGTGACTAGAGAGTCTTACTAATGGCATACTTTTTCAGTGTTGTCGGAATAGGACCTTTTGGCACGGAGTAGGAGCATTCATATTGAGTGTGACTCTCCGAAAGCCATCAAAGTTGAAACCCATGCTGTTCGGCAGGGATGTTGTGTGTTTTACTTTTTTCTTTCAAGTGCAGGTGGGTTCCAAATATTTCATATGTATGAGGCACACATATATAGGAACAATAAAAGAATTTTACAACAGCATTTCCTCTAAATAGTAATGGATGAAATCCGCCAATATCTGTTCTAATATTGACTTGTTTGATTTCTCATTGTGCAACTCTTTCTTACAGATAAATCTTAAGCGTGCTCGCATACTGGTAAAATCACATGTATTACACTCCACTGTTCCAGGTTACATTCAGAAAAATTCAGTGATTTTCTGTGTGAGTTATTACCCTTTGCAGAAATATCCAATTTACTGGATGGGTTTATTTCAGGATGCCTGGATTGCAACAGGGAAGAGAATATATTAGCATGGCCACAGTTCTTGAAGCCAAAAATCATATTTGGCTTGCCCTTGGAGAAGATGGATGGCGTGGGAGGATCTCATTTCATGGTATTGGATCATCGATGCTGCTATTGTCCCAATTTTATGAAGGAAATCAAGATAATTATAATAATTTTGATAACTTTTGCAATCAAGATAATTAAACATCATAATCATTATTACATAAATAAGGGATCATAGTCACATGATTTCAGGACACCAATAATGAGAATAAAGGGATAATAAAACATGCCTCTTAATTCTATTGTTACTACTTGACTTGAGGATTTTCCTCCCCTTCTTTCTCAAATTTGATGGGAATTCTAATTTGATAGCATGTGTAGTTTCTATCTATCATTAATGCGTTGGAGAATGGAAAGTGAAAGAAAGTTCCATATTTTAATCCACCACAAACTTCAAGTTGGTTCTTATAAAAAGGAGTGAAGGACCAAAGCTATATCTCTAATTTGGTTCTCATAATAAGAAACGGGGGGAGCATTTTTTTAGGCCTCATTTTCAACTGTGAAAATAAGTTATATATATGCATGTATGTGGTGATAACTAGGGTTTGTGTTTTTTTCATGCATGAAACTTATTTGTTTGGTTCTTGAAAGATACTTTATATGCATGTTGCACTTCTAAATCATGTTGGGTAATGGTTGATCTAAAAAAAAACATGCACTAAAATGTTCCTTATAATGGAGAAATTATGAGAGCACATGAGGATTCACATTTATAGATTCATTTGCATCCAAAGGCACCCAACTGGAAATTTTATGATTAATGTTACAATGGGGCAGGTGGAGGCACTTATCAAATTATATGCGAATGAGAAATATATCCTTATGGTGAACCAGCAGCCAGAAGATTTGGAGTTTTATGTTTCTTTCAAGGTATGCTTTAATTCTCTTTTCCGAATTGCATAAAAAAGACCTAATTTGACATAGATTTCATTATTATTTAGACATAAACACCGTTTATGATACTTTACAACTTAAGCTTATGGAATAATTGTTTCTGGACATGGTTTAGAGCTTATGTGACCAACTGCTCAGGAGATTGATCAGTCCCACCCCCATGTTTTAAACAAAGATTGAATTTTGGCACATGATAAGTGGGCTAGTGCTTTGTTAATGCTCCAAGCCTAAAAGGGTTCTTGCATTTTGGGGGGGGGGGGACTTGTAGCTGCTGCTTCATTGATTCTTCTAGCTTCTGCTTATGTGTTTGATTCCGCAAGATGCTGCTTCTCCAATTTTCAAAGAGGACGGCACAATTATTTCAAGAAAATGAGCAGCTGCTGCTCACTTGAGCAATTTCCTCTTACTTCCCCTTGTCCTAGTATAGAATGTTGGAAAAGGACATCTTTCTAAGTACAGGAAGAGGAACCATATAAAAAGTGTTAACAACTCACTTGGCAATGTTAGCAAAGGTTGTAAAGAAACAGGGAAAAAGCATAAAGGGCATGAAGAAAAGGTAGAAGTAATCGGAGAAATAACAACTTAAGGAAATGAAGACAAAGCAGAAAATCAAGGAAATACTGATTGTTCTAGCAATTGTTAGGGGAGCTATATAGGAGATTATTATGCAGTTCGTGAGTGCCTGTGTTTGTGTTGAACAGCTTTACAGCACCTTCTCATTTAATAATCACACTGCAGGTTGGAGCTTCAAGTGTCTCAGTATTGCGAAGTGTGTGGCAGGCATTTTGGCTAAGTGAGAACTGGGATAGCAAGGGTAATGTTTGTGATCAACTTGCTAATAGCCTAATGGAATTGGAAGATAGGTTTGAAGATTTCATTCAAAAGTTGAAAAGTGCTGGATGGGACACCCAGCAATTAAAATTGAAGGTTCCCAAAGAAATCTCAATTGATGATATCAATCCTCTCTAACTTCTAAAATGGCATGTTTTCATCATTACTATGACCATGAGGTTCTTGAGAGTTGAAACCTAAAATATAACCACAGCCAAATAAAAAACTGCAAGCAGAGTGGCGATCATTCAGAGAAAAAAAATCTATTATTCACATGTACAACAAATGGAGAAAACGTATTTATGGTGGCCAATTGGCTTATAGTTTTAACTCATTGAATACCTTATACTAGCTTTGATACTGCATTCCTTGGAAGGCTCCTTCTGTATAAAAAAGCTTTTGTCAATATTGTTTAAAATAATTCATGTTGGCTATATTTTTGGGGAAAGTTCATGCTTGCTATTCAGGACTTCTGTGGGTGTACAGTGTAATCCTACAATCTGTAGTCATACAATTCATTATTCTTTCTTCATAGAGAAGTTCCTTGGTTTACCTTGAGAGGGAGCTATTGATGCTGATTTAATAAAATTGAATGCATATTAATTGGAAAATGAGGGTATTTGGTGTTAAATCTAGCTTGATGGGTGTCTTGGATGGTACTTTTTACCATGTATGTGCTGCCCTTAATTATGTAGTTGCTTGTGATGCTTTCATACTTGCAAGCAAGGAACCACGGATTGGTATCTTCTCATGTCAGTGAAACATTGTGTCTATTTCTCTTCATAAATATTCAAAGGATTCGACCTATTTAATACCTATGTAAAGAGAAAATAAACACAAAATTTTAACGTGACAATGTCATGTGAAGCTTCGACGTCAGAGGATCCTGATCGATTGGTTCCTTCCCAAATCCTTGAAGTTGCCTACTTTTCTGATTTGCCTCCAATATGCTGTCATATATCTCTGGACAGTCCTTAATTAGCATAATACAAAAATTGATATGCTATACTTTCTTTACTGAAGTGTAAATGTATCATCCCCATTAGATCAATGCCTTATGTGGACGGGAAGGATCTCTAACTATAGCTGGTTCTTACACTTCAATGTAAACTTTCTAGGAAAATAGATGTATGCACTTTCCAAGCTTAATTGTACTGGTATGCAATTGAAGTTTCCAATTAGGTGTTCCAATGTTGCACGCAACAGGTTATCATGTCACATAACGATAATGATATAGCAATAATCCAAATACTACCATGTGGACAAAGTAGCTCCTTCAATTAGGCAATGCACTTAGGCCTTAGCTTCTTGGTTTGCTGCTATTCCATTCCAGCCTTGAAAAACTTTTGAATTACTTGAGTGATTGAAGTTTCAGTTGTTTATGTAGTGTTATTACATGTCTATAGAAGCAAACTAATAGGAAAGCATTGGAAGAGAAAGAAGGGAAATTATATATTAATACATGTCGTATGTACTATGAAGGGTGTAGAGCATTTAAAGACTGGGCCTAGTTAAAGTTTCTTGGAGGTCCACGTTGATTTCATGCTGTCATGTACTCATGTGCATGAAAAAAATTGCATAGCTGAAGAAGCGTATGTGGGAAAAATGATATGTCTATCTGTTTGGTTTTCATTTGTATTTTCTGTTTTTTTTTTCCGTTTCATTCTCTTCTCAGTTTTTTTTAATTTATCATTATCATTTGTATTATAACTCTCTCCTTTAAATTTTAATTTAAACAAATTATATTTTCTGATTGGCGGAATTCAATGTGATGGCTACATAAACAAAATTTACACTAATGATGCATATACTGTTAATTGTTTTGATACATCTATTAGGCATGATAATATAAGATTATACAATACATTATGGACATCATTTACTCACATTGTATTGTATAGTGCATCAATTCACTCTTATACATTAAAACAATGAATTATTTAATCCACCTTATAGATGATGGATAAGGCATGATAAGAATATGATGTATAAACTATTTGAATATATGTAATTAACTGCCACCACCACCACGCTTCACCACTGCTACCATTGTTGCTACCATCATCATTATCGCTACTACTACCACCCCCGCTGCCGCCTCCCCTGCCGCCGCGACTACCACCACCATGCTTCACCACTACCACCATCGTTGCTGCCGCCACTACTACCACCGTTATCGCTGTCACCACCACCATCCCCACCGCCATCACTTTCCAATACCACCATCACCACCCTCACTTCCTCCATCGCCGCAACTACTCAGCATCACCACTGCCACCTCTACTACACTACCACAACCCCCACCCTCCATTACCGCCTCCACTATTGTCGTCGCTGCCATCACCACTATCTTCATCGCCCATTAATATCATCCTCATTTTAATATTACCTTTCATTATTCAATATTTCACAAAGCAAAGAGTTATACTAACTTAAACAATATAATAAATTATACAGTGTATGACAAAACACTGTATAGTATTAAATTTTTATCAGACGTTATACTATAAAGCATACTAAATAGCCTTAAATAAAAATATAAAACATCATCGAGATGTTTTGAAATATTAGTTCTTAAAGTCCAAAACGACAACTATTTTAGGAACATTGTTTAAAAACAATTTATATCGAAGGAATTTTTTCTTTTTCTGTTTTTAAAAATAAAAAATTAATTATAAAAATTGTAATTAACCAGCTTTTAAAATTTTGATGAAATCTATTTTCTCTAAAAGTTAGTTCTGAACTTCTGATATGAGAATTTAAGCGCATGGATCAGGTGTGCTCGTTCTAGCTTAAGGAGATATGTCGGTGTTTCATAATGTTATACTCCCCCTAAACAAAAATGAGAGTTACTCTATTTTTTATTAAAAAGTTAATTATATCTCAAGACACACTCTCGAGTATTCTAATGTAAGCAATACTTAACTTCCACCTGTTTTTTCTTGGTCAAGAACTTCCACTTGTCTTCTGCCACCTTATCGTCATTTCTTTAATATTTTGCTTTCTATTTATTGAGGAGTTGGCATGTCGTTATCTCCAAATTAAATTAAAGCTTTATTTAATTTTCTGTTTTTGTCTGCGAATTGAATTAGTTTGAGTAACCACTTTTCAATTAATAGTAACTCTAGCCTAGAACTATGGTCAGTAAGAGCCTACTTGGGCAAGTATCATCCAGGAGAAAGTGCCAACACTTCATGCTAAACACCCACCCAAATGGTATATCAAAAGAAAATGGTTGTTGTTTACCACATGAATTGAAGTTTGAGAAGTTGTATGGCCAATCAACGATCAATTTAAAATTCATGGAATTGTAACTTCTTGAACAAAGTATTATATATATTCTATCAAATTCTCCAATCACATATATAAAATGCCAAGTGTTTATTTTTTTTAAAATTTTCTTTCAAAAAAAATATATTTAAAATTTAACAATTAAATTTTAATAAATATCATTTATTTTTAGAAATAAAGTCAATTTGTCATTGTTTCAATGAAAAACTTGACAAAATGAAGATAAGGAATTTAATTTAAGTTTTTTCTTTAAAAAAAACCCACAATGTCATTTTGATGTATAGTTCTAAACCGATAGTTAACAATAGTAGACATACAGACAAGTGAGACGCTAAAGGACATATAAACTCGTGGCGGTTTTTAATTACCACATGTTCTTTAACGCACGTAAATTATGACGGTTAAAAATCTCTCACAAATCTCTATATGTTGCTAGAGTGTACGCCACTTTGCATACGCCTATCAATAATTTCCAGTCCCAAAATTATATCTTTTCTTTTGACAGGGAATCTAAATTGTTCTAGATAAAGGTAAGTTTCATTAGGATTAGATTCTGTCGTGACATGAAAACTAAACAAAACTAATATTGCATTGAGAAAGATAATTGAGCATAAGATATTGCATACTCTCCAACGTACTCCCTTAAATGATAAGGTTTTCCAGCAAGACAAACCATTCTCCTTTTCTTGTTTCACTATCAAAATGAGAGGAAATTATATGCAAGAACAAATATTAACAATGGTGAATCTCTTTGTGATCAGTTTCTTTACGCAACTGCAGCCAACGAGTTTTTTTTTTAACGTGGCAGCCAACAAGTTTTTTGTTAGATATATAGCAAAGTCACTATCTCTTCGGCCAATTACTTTCTATTATCTCTTTGTAGGAGATTTTAGTTACATTGTATTGACAAGTTTAACAAAATTTTACCATATATTTTTACATTGCTAATCATTTCTATTTGACTGAGCCTTCTTCCTTGCTTGGTCAACATTTTGTGAACTTTTAATTTTTTTATTATTTTAATACAGACCGACCACCCGACCTAAATCACAAATCACATTAAGTTTTTATACAGTTTGGATTTAGATCCTCTACGACGTGTTCATCCTCTCCCACCAATAAATCATCTTAAGTTTTTAATCTTCACAATTAATAACAAGAACCAATAATTTTGATTGTGCAGTAGAGTACTGCAGAGTATATCTGCTATGGAAGATTCATTCTCGGTTTACTTTGGATCAACCTCAACATATTCCCACTCGGCTTTTCCTACAATTTATTATCACCTTATTTTTCTTCATGTCTCTTATATATCTCCCATTTCTCACTCTTCTCTTTTTAGATGTGAGAAAGTTTTATTCACATATTGATAGAAACAACGAAAATAGAGAAAATGAGTAATACAATATATAGGTGGCATGATAAAAAAATAACAGTGTTATGAAGATAAAATGTGTGGGAAATAAAGAAGCGTGAAAGTGAATCAAAATTATTTCTTGTACATGCATCGCCAAGCAAAATTGATACTTGTAAGACCCGTGATTAATTAAGGGAAATAAACTTGGTTAATTTTTCAGTTTAGTGCTTTAATGCTTGTATAGCATGACCTTTATGTGTGAATTGGTATGATGAATTTAATCGAATGAAAATAATTTTTTGATTATTAAAATCGAAGTGTCGTCGAAGAACTCGATCCTGTTTCAAAAACGATGTATTGTCGTCTAGAATGTTATTTAACCATCGAATTATTGTCTGGATGAGAATTAAATATTTTTCTTATCATTACCATAATGTACTTGTGTTAAATGAATGAGTATCCTGTGATAGTGTGATATATGTTCATGTGACTTGGGTCCTTGTGAAATACCTGCTTGAGAATATATCGTATCGCATAATATATATACATATACACAATCATAACTGTGTAAGTATGATATATATATACACCCTTGCACACCATGTTTGTATGTTGAGTTTGGACGACGGATGATTGCCAGACGATGGATAACGACTAGATCACACACTATTATACCTCTGGGAATGTCCAACTGGTGTTGTCAATGAGGAGAGCTCTATGGAGGAGAAGTAGAGTCTTGTTTAAGGTTAGAACATTTTAGTTAGAAAGCTTACCGTTGTTGCATGTACGACGACCTACGAGTCTGTTTCACTTAAGGGTAGGTTACGACATCTAGCTGTTGTGTGGTCTACTCTGCGTGGAGATCACATAGAGCTTGTCGGGCATATGAGATCTTTGATATTTCTAGTAGGAGTCTTTGATTGTACATATATTTATGGATGTAAGGTTATCCATTATTGGATAATTATTATGCATTTGTTAGAGCATTTTTTAGAAAAGAAAGAAAGATGTTTCAAAAAAAAAAACCTACATCTTTATGGTTTGGAAAGACAACCAACATGTTTAATCTACTTTTGAGTCACTAAATAACCCCTTAATAATTACAAACACCTCGGGTCACCCTTCATTTGATGTAATCAATAAGTCGTGATGTCATCTGACCCTCTTTCCATCGTTGATCTTTACATATGTTCTGGATGTCCAAATGTGTTTGTCACTACTATAAGTGGCCTACATATCAAAACCCGTCTCTAAAACTATAGGTGGAAGGTATTAGAATTTGAGAGATCTAACTCAACCCTGAAACTAGTTCAAGAGTTTAGGATTGCACTACTCTTTATAAACACTTAATTGACCATATCTCTAGTTAATTTGGGACTTCTCAACACACCCACTCACGCACAACCCACATTTGGAGCGTGGAATATCCAGGAATGAACATGACATAAGCTTTGATACCATATTAGAATTTGAGATGTCCAACTCAACCAAAAAACTAGCTCAAGAGTTAAAGATTGTTTTACCATTTATAAACACTTATTTCGCCATACTTGTAGTTAATGTGAGACTTCTCAAGAGCCTCTGTGATGATCAAGTGATCAAGAATTCGATCATTACCGCCCCCTATTATTCTAATAAAATGTGAAATTTCAACATATAATAGCTAGTGAGCCTCTTTTATGAAGGGACGTGTTAGAAATATAATATACAATTATTTTGTATCTCCTAACCAATAACTTAAGTTTTGGAATAATTGGTTAGTTTAGAATGGAGTGTTAAACACTCCTTTTTCCATTTAGGAATTTCTAGATGTCGGGTTCAGATTTGGATCAATCAAACAACCGATGAACAATCCTATAGGGAAGCGAGCAAAATGAATCTCGCCTGAATGGCGATGAAAATGATAGTGGCATTTTGGTAATTAACAATAACTGACACCATGACGTGTTATTTCCCATTAATATGTGTACAAAAGAAATGTGTTACGTGTAGTCCAAGTGAAAACCCACCCTGCAAACTACCCAACACATTTTTGCGTTCCCCAACTCTCTCTCTCTCTCTCTCTCTCTCTCTCTGCCACTCTCTCTTTCTCTCTCTCCATCTGAAACTGCTCTGGTTTGGCACGAGGATGATGTTGTTGTTGATGTTCTTCGCAGGTAACAATACGAGGTACTTTTCCTATAGAAATGGACTATGATGAAGAATTTGGTCATGTTATTTTTTTGTGGTGTTTCTAGTTTTGCTGCTGTGAGGGTTTATGAAGGGGTTTAGTCTGCAAAGAAGGAAGAATCAACATAAAGGAATAGGAGAGATGCGCAAGACTTTCAAGGATTCACTCAAAGCTCTTGAAGCTGACATACAGTTTGCTAATACTCTGTAAATTTTTCTTCTATCCCTTTTCCTTATCTAGAACCCCAACAATTTTTTTAATTTTTTGGTATGAATGTTGAATTATGTGATTTTGGATAATACCCATTTCTCAAATAGCTGGTTTCTTTAGGTAGATGCTAAATTTCTGATTTTTTTAATTTTTTTTTTTTGCTGTGTTGTTGCTGAACCTTGTATAGAACTATACAGTTCAAATTTCTGTTTTTTCAACTTGTATTTTACATTTTATTTTTATTTTTAATCACTCTTATGCTTAAGCTGAAGAAAGAAAATAGTGAACTGTACGCTTGAGGTGGGGCTTAATAGGAGAATAAAATATGGGAATTGAGTTGAAGGAAAGGAAATGAAAGGTGGAAGGGGGGGTAAGAGTAAGAAAATGCAATCATGCTCTTGTTGAAGCAAAGGTGTTAAAGTGTTCATTTTTTCTATGGAATATAGATTTGTAAACCCAAAAAACTTATCATTTTGCTGGCTTTATATGCTTTTTTCAACTGAACCTCTTTTTAAAATGTCTTTTGATTTTGTCATTTTGAAGGAAATGGGGCGCTTCAATTCATTAGTGTCTTTCCCATCATGTGGCAGGGGTGCCTCAGTTTTTGGAAATTTTGTCTCTCCTTTTTGTAAAGAGGTTCCCAATCATGTTAAGTAAAGTCTAGCTTTTTTTCATTTTTTTTTTTGGTACAGTGGTAGATTGAAAGACCCTACTATCTTATTCTGTGTTTAGCAGATAAAATTTACAATTTGTGTGGATGGGGATGTAAAAGAACAAAGAAAAGAAACAACGCATCTGAGATATGTTTGAAATGTTATGTAAACAACAACAAAAATGCAAAGAAAGAAACAAGAGTACAATAAGTTGCTTGTGTCACTTCTAGCTTCCGAGTTTGTTTTGTATTTTAATGCTGTAGGATCTGGCCTTCAATTTTTTGTTTGAACGCTACTGTTTGAACGCTACTGTAGACTTGGATTATTGTCACAACATGAGATGAAGAAGCTTTTATGTGCTTACTTTAAATTTAGATGCTTATCAGTGAAATTCAAGAGACCATTTTCTTTGATGTTTCAATAATAAACAAAATTCAAAAGAAAACTTGTTGTTATCCTATGTTTTTAACCCGTTCTTTGTGCCGAATATGTTTTGAAACAGTGCTTCTGGTTATCCAAGTGATCAGGATGGTGCCTGCCTCCAGATGAGATTGTCTTACAGCCCAGCTGCTCAATTCTTCCTTTTTCTGGTTCAGTGGACTGATTGCCACCTTGCCGGAGCCTTGGGATTGCTTAGAATTCTTATATACAAGGTGCATACCCTACTTCTTTTCGGTGCTTATCAACACTTCTATAAACATGTTTGGATTCACGTTTATATCTTCCAAAATCACTTTTGCTAGCTACCATAAAATCTACTAGGAGTAGCTTCTCCCAGAATCGATCCACCGTTAGAATCTACTGTGTATCCAAACATGAACTATCTTTTCCTTTAGACAACCTATTCTAAAACATGTGATCTTCTTGATAGCATGTTTGGATCCGCTTATTTTTCAGCAAAACCAATTTTGGCACCCAGAAGCTTTTCACATACACAAGCGTCTCTCCGAAATTGATTTTAACTTTAGAATCACAGTGCAGAACTGCAACCAATGTTACTATTTTGTTCTCATGCTAGTGAATGATATACATAGAACATATTCGGTTTGTCACAGGCATATCAGGATGGGAAGACAACCATGTCCATTTACGAAAGAAAAGCCAGTCTGAAGGAGTTCTATAGTAAGTCCAATTCTACTAAGTAAATTGTCTTATTGAAATATAGCTGTCAATATCTGCTTGAGACCATGCCATGTGATAATTAAGTTTTGTTATCTTTACCATTTTATAGGAAAGTGCTTGGAAATCCAAATGTAGTTATGGATTACTTTACACTCTCTATTAACAGGTGTGGTCTTTCCCTCTTTATTGCAACTTCACAGAGGAATCACAGATGTTGAAGAGAGGAAACAGAAACATCTATGTGCTACTAGGTACAAGCGTAAAGATTTAACAAGCAAAGGAAAGCTCTCTGAAATCGACATAGAGAGAGAAGAAGAGTGTGGTATTTGCATGGAGATAAACAGCAAGGTTGTATTGCCCAACTGCAATCACTCAATGTGTATGAAATGCTACCGAGACTGGTGAGAAATGTTTCGTACAGAATACTTCTGATGATCTAATGGTAATAAGGCTAAATAATTGAATGAAGCATGCCCATTGAAAATAATGATTCAATAGTTATGGTAGAGGCCAAAGAAGTTCTAGTCTACAGAGTAATAGAAATGAATATTGAAATGAAAATAAGCCACTGTTCTACAGGGTATGATGGGGAGTCTTATTCATTGCAATATACGTAACCAAATTATTATGGCATTTGAGGTTTTTGTTGAGAAGTTTCACATTGACTAGATATTTGGCCAAAATAGTCATTTTAAAGGGTAAAGCAATCCTCAATTCCTCACCTCTAAGCTAGCAAGAGGTAGAGTTCTGAAGCAAATGCCGAATCTGTAGGCTTTCTCATGTTGTCTAATTTTTCTCATTTGGTTACAATATCACATTGGAAGATAATTACATTAATCCTCCTGAAACACTTCCAAGTGACCTCAATATCCACTGATTGTTTCATAAGACAACTGTCATTTATTTGTTTATCTTTTTGGAGATGGTCAAGTTGAGTAAAGTTACATATATTTTTAGTTAGTACAGAACAAAATAGTCGTTTTTATCAGCCAGCAAATTTTTACTACATTTCATTATGGCTGGACTCAAGTTTGGAAATCTTTCTGTTGGAAAATATATCAGTATTTATTGTTTTCCAGTCAATTCTAGAGATTCTATTATTGACTTTTTTATATGTAATAATTTTCTCCTTAATTCAAGGAGTAGTAATTCTCTCCTTAATTCAAGGAGTAATAATTGTATCCTCTCTATAAATACCAGCCTTTGGCTGAGGAATAAAACAGAACAACATTTACCTATTATTTTCCAATATGGTATCAAGAGCCCTAGGTTGGGACTTCTACTGTAGAGCTTTCCACAGCTAGTCTGATCAACCTATTTCCTTCCCCGACCCGTTTCACATACCCATTTAGCCTCCTATGGCAGGTCGCAATAGGTGGCCCTCCATAGCAGAGGCCTACACCGGATCCACAACCAACCACGGCGAACAATCACTTGACTCGGGCGTCAACAGCGGTGATGGCGGTGGCAAAGGAGACGGCGGTGGCCGCGGTAATGGTGGTGGTCGTGGAGATGGCACACCAAAGTTCGTCGCAAACAGTGGCGGTAATGGCGGCAACAATGAAAACAGGAACAACAGTGTTTATGGTGACAGTAATGTCAATATAGGTTGCAATGACCAAGAGGGTTCCTCATACTCCCTCAAGGTCAATATTCCTAAGATGAATGGGAAGAACTATAATGAATGGGCCCAAACCGTTCGCTTGGTATTGGATAGCAAAGGGAAGCTTGGTTTTTTAACAGGAGCAGTAGCTGAACCAACAAGCGGAGACCCTCGTTACAAACAATGGAAATCTGAAAACTCCTTGATTATTGCTTGGTTGGTAAGCTCTATGGAAACTGGAATAGGTAAGCCTTACATGTTTTTGCCTTCTGCAAAGGATGTGTGGGAAGCTGTTAAGGAAACATACTCTGATATTCAAAACTCTTCCCAAATTTTTGGTTTAAAATCAAAGTTATGGCAGGCTAAACAAGGTGACAGGAGTGTAACTGCTTATTACAATGAGTTGTTGACCCTGTGGCAAGAATTAGATCTCTGTTATGATGACAATTGGAGGTGTACAGAAGATAGTGTTCTGTTTCTCAAGAGGCAAGAAAATGATCGTGTCTTCATGTTTCTTGCTGGGCTAAATACAGACCTTGATGAGGTAAGGGGTCGAGTTTTAGGAAAAATACCATTGCCAACTCTTCGTGAAACTTTTGCAGAAATCAGAAGGGAGGAGGCACGACAAGGAATTATGATGGGCAAGACACCACGAAGTTCTGAATCTGAAGGCTCTGCTCTGGCTACTAGGAACCTCGGCGAGGGAAAAAGGTCAGACAAAGTTCCTTGGTGCGATCACTGCAAGCGCGAATGGCACACGCGTGAAAATTGTTGGAAGCTCATAGGAAAACCTCCTAACTGGAAGAAGAAAGGTGGTCGTGCATTTCAAGCAAGTAATTCTGATCAAGGGCAGCAATCCTCTACGACTCAGCTTCCGCTCACTACGGAACAACTAGACAAACTGCTCAAACTCCTCGAGTCTTCAACCCCTTCTTGCTCTATAGCAACAAAAGGTAATTCTGCATGTCTTAGTGTCAGTTCCAGTCATACTTGGATATTAGATTCAGGTGCCTCGGATCACATGACAGGTGAATCCACCTTGTTTTCTTCATATAGTCCATGTGCAGGTAATCAAAAAATAAAAATTGCAGATGGCTCTTTTTCAGCCATTGCAGGTAAAGGGTCAGTTGTGTTGTCTCCAGTGTTAACTCTTAACGATGTCCTTCATGTTCCAAACTTATCCTGTAATTTAATGTCTGTTAGTAAATTAACCCGAGATATAAATTGTCAAACCAATTTTTTCCGTTCTCACTGTGTCTTTCAGGATTTGAACTCGGGGAAGATGATTGGCAGTGCTAAGGAGAGTGGAGGACTCTACTACCTTGACATTGGATCTGCATCACAACTACCTCCAAAAACAATAAGTTCCTGCTTTGAATCTTTTTTTGTTTTGAATAATAATGATGACAACGTTATGTTATGGCATTTACGATTAGGTCATCCTAGTTTTCATTACTTAAAACACTTGTTTCCTAAGTTATTTTATAATAAGAACCTTTCTTTGCTTAAATGTGAAGCATGTGAGTTTGCAAAGCATCATCGTTCCCAATTTCCAATACAGCCTTATAAACCATCAAAACCTTTTTCTATTGTTCACAGTGATGTTTGGGGCCCTAACCGTACAAGTACACTTTCTCTTAAAAAATGGTTCATCACATTTATAGATGACCATTCAAGAGTATGTTGGGTGTACTTGTTAAAGGGGAAATCAGATGTTTGTCAGGCTGTAAAGGATTTTTGTACAATGGTGCAGAACCAATATCAAACAAATATTCAAGTCTTTAGAAGTGATAATGGCAAAGAATATTTTAACACTAGTTTGGATGATTTTTTCCTAAAAAATGGGATTGTACATCAAAGTTCATGTCCTAATACCCCTCAACAAAATGGAGTTGCTGAAAGAAAAAATAGACATTTATTGGAGGTTGCTAGAGCATTACTTTTCTCAAGTAAAGTACCAAACTATTTGTGGGGCGAAGCTGTTTTAACAGCGGCATATTTAATTAATAGAATGCCCTCCAAAGTTCTCAATTTCCAAACTCCAATTAATACTTTCAAAGAATGTTTTCCTAGTACTCGTGTTTCAACTGATTTGACATTAAAAATCTTTGGTTGCATAGCCTTTGTTCATGAACATAAAAATGTTGGAAAACTTGAACCACGTGCTATAAAATGTGTTTTTGTTGGATACTCCCCAACCCAAAAGGGGTATAAATGTTTTGATCCAAAAAACAAGAAAATGTTTGTCACTATGGACGTTACGTTTTTTGAAAATAAACCTTTTTTTAATGACACTCATCTTCAAGGGGGGGATATAAAGGAAGACTCGTTTCAAATTGAGGACATGAGTTTTTTAAATAAATTATCTTTGCCTGTACCACAAAGCTCTAAGACTTATAGTTCTGCACCAACAGAAAATGGCCAAGATACTCTATCTGATCCTACTCCTGTTATGAGTAAGGAACTTGGGGAATCAGAGCCTACATTTTCTCATGAAGAAACCAATGAGAATCTTGACAATAGGGATGATGATGATCTAATTAAAATGCCACAAAATAATGAGTCACTTAAAGAGAACAGATTTGAAGTAGGAAACAGGACTTGGAAAGGGAAGGTTTATGTGAAAAAGCACCACAAAGAAAGGAATGAGTCCACATCTCAACACTGTCAGGAATCTGAACCGGGGAATGATCAACCTCCTAAGAAAATGAAAGGTAAGTCTATCTCTGTTTCTGAGAGTCGTATTTTGTATCCTGATATAGATGATCCTGTTGCCATTAGAAAACCTGTTAGATCTTGCACTAAACACCCTATTTCCAATTTTATATCATATTCAAATTTGTCTTCATCTCTGTCTGCCTTCACCTCAAAATTGTCTAGTGTAGAAATTCCAAAAAATGTCCAGGTTGCTCTAGAAATTCCAAAGTGGAGGGAAGCTGTACTTGAGGAGATGAAAGCTCTTGAAAAGAACAAAACTTGGAGTGTTATGACACTACCAGATGGCAAGAAGACAGTTGGATGCAAATGGGTGTTTACTGTGAAGTATAATTCAGATGGGTCAATTGAAAGGTACAAGGCTCGCTTGGTGGCGAAGGGCTTTACTCAGACCTATGGTATAGACTACTCAGAGACATTTGCTCCTGTTGCAAAATTGAACACTGTCCGAATTCTCTTATCTCTTGCTGCCAACCTGGATTGGCCCCTACATCAATTGGATGTTAAGAATGCGTTTCTTAATGGTGATCTAGAAGAAGAAGTATATATGGAGATTCCTCCTGGCTTTGAAAGCAAATTTGGACCAAATGTATGCAAACTAAATAGGTCTTTGTATGGATTAAAGCAGTCCCCTAGAGCTTGGTTTGAAAAATTCACTCAGTCCATGAAGAAACAAGGGTACATTCAAGGACAGGCTGACCACACCTTATTCACAAAATTCTCCCACGATGGGAAAGTTGCTGCCCTGATTGTTTATGTTGATGATATTGTCCTTACTGGAGATGATACAGTTGAAATGGCAAGAGTAAAAGAGAAATTAGCAGTAGACTTTGAAATCAAGGACTTAGGACCCATGAGATATTTTCTTGGAATGGAGGTTGCTCGATCAAAGAATGGTATTGTGGTTTCACAGCAGAAATACATTCTAGACTTATTGAAAGAAACAGGAATGAGTGGATGTCGTCCAGCAGATACCCCTATGGATCCTAATGCTAAACTTTGGGAAGAAGGAAGTGTTCCCGTTGATACTGGAAGATACCAAAGATTGGTTGGGAAACTGATTTATTTGTCACACACTCGACCTGATATTGCTTTCTCAGTTAGTGTAGTGAGTCAGTTCATGCATTCTCCTCTTGAGGAACATCTTGAGGCAGTCTATAGGATACTGAGATATTTGAAGGGAAATCCCGGAAAAGGCTTATTTTTTAAGAAGACTAGTGAAAGAAATGTGTCTATCTTCACCGATGCTGATTGGGCAGGCTCAGTCACAGATAGAAGATCAACCTCTGGATATTGTACCTATGTTTGGGGTAATCTTGTGACATGGAGGAGCAAGAAACAAGGAGTTGTGGCAAGAAGTAGTGCAGAAGCTGAGTTTAGAGCTATGGCTCAAGGTATTTGTGAAGGATTATGGATTCATAGAGTCCTAGAAGAACTTAAGATGAAAATTGAGCTTCCATTGAAATTATACTCCGACAGTAAAGCTGCTATTAGCATAGCTCATAACCCAGTTCAACATGACAGAACCAAGCATATTGAGATTGATCGACATTTCATAAAGGAGAAGTTAGATGCTGGAATCATATGTCTACCTTTTGTGACTTCGAGTCAGCAAACTGCGGATATCCTGACCAAGAGCTTGGCAAGACCTACCTTTGAGCATTTGATAGGCAAGTTGGGCATGATAGATATCTATGCACCAACTTGAGGGGGGGTGTTGGAAAATATATCAGTATTTATTGTTTTCCAGTCAATTCTAGAGATTCTATTATTGACTTTTTTATATGTAATAATTTTCTCCTTAATTCAAGGAGTAGTAATTCTCTCCTTAATTCAAGGAGTAATAATTGTATCCTCTCTATAAATACCAGCCTTTGGCTGAGGAATAAAACAGAACAGCATTTACCTATTATTTTCCAATACTTTCTATATATGATTCTAAAGCCAAAATCAATTCTGAGAAGTTTGTGTAAGTAGCTTCTGTGTATCATATTTGATTCTGAGAAAAGAGAAGCGAGTTATATTACTGCTATAGCATTTAGATATCCAATAAAAGTTAGCTTCTTCACTTTTAAGGATTCTTATTTATTTTGTTGGTTTAGGCATGCAAGATCTCAATCTTGCCCTTTCTGCCGGGACAGTCTTAAAAGAGTAAACTCTGGTGACCTTTGGATATACATGAGGAGCAGTGAGATAGATGACTTGGCTTCAATCAACAAGGAGAATTTGAAAAGGCTATTTATGTACACAGAAAAATTGCCTCTCGTAGCAAGACCTTATATTCATGTCAGATCGTCACAATTGGTGATTGCCACCTAGTGTAGAAGGTCATTCAAAATTTAGATTTGTAAATACATGCTTCATTGTCAGCATAGTCCAATACTATACACTCATTTCATTGAAATTAAATTAAGGTTCCAAAAGTCTCAATTCCCAAAGGTTTCCTTGTTTTTTGGTTTTGATTTAAGGAGTTTTCATGCAATATAGCTAAATATAGTAACCCTTCTCAAAAGGCCGAACTCACTGAGACCAATCTCTTATCTTTATTTCATTTGGTGTGTATAATTGATTCTCTTGATTATGTGAATTGATATAATGTATTATTTGATAAACCTCTATTTATCAATTTAACTTAATCAACTCACAATTTTTTTAAAGCTCCCCGAGCCTTTGATTTTGCTTCTACTTGTAGATATGTGGAGTGTTTAATTCTTTGTCCTCATTGAAATATCAATAAGGTTGGTTTATAAGATGCACATCTAGAGCAAAGTCTTCAAAGTGTCGGAACCTAGTATCCCTATGTCAAGCTTTGATGATAACACATTTCAGTTTTTGTAGTTAGTATCGCTTTAAAGAATTGATTGCAGGAATCTCTCAAAAGAAAGACTTACGGGAAGAAGACTTTGATCAACTCATGCTAAAATGAAGTTACGCCAACGCCAAGAAGGTCACTTTGGAATTTGGGCCAAGCTACTCAAGTTGATCAAAGAAGTTTGGAGCTGACCAAGAGAAGAAGTTAGAAAATGAAGCCTAACATGCAAAGACTTTCCACGAAGGTGATAGTCTAAAATGAAAAGACTCAATGTAACACCCCCGATTTTCAGGATCACAGTAGTGAATCAACCATAAATTAAGGTTATCCTTCGAAAACATAAAGATCCATAAATATACGCACTAACAAAGACTCAAGAAAGAAGTATCAAAAGACCTCTTATCCCCGACAAACTCCTTGTAATCTCCACGTATGGTAGACTACACAACAGCTAGACATCAGAACCTACCCTTAAATTAAACCGATGCAGTTCAAATTATTCCATCATAATTTTTATCTAAAGAAAATACTTATTAATTTTTATCTAAAGAAAATACTTATTAAATTTCTAGGTCAATACTTTGGATCACTCTACTATTTTATTCCAGGCAATTGCACAAACATGGTTAAGAGTGTACAAGGGGATGGTGTAGGACTATATGTGTTGTAATACGTCTTTCATTTAATCCTGCAGCAACCAACTCATGATGCATATTATCTAAACAATTTGAATAAACAGAAAAATAAATAGATAACCATGACCCAAAGCAACATCAGTATAAATATATCATAACAAGAAAATGAGAGGTTATTCCAACTTCTCTTTTGAATCGCATTTGCTTCAAGCACTTCAATGGACAGCTAGAGAGATTAAAATGGTTAAGTTCATGCATACGATGTTCCATATGTACATGAAGAGTATGCCACTTCACCATATACAATTATGCCAATGCATTTATCAAAAAGGAAATTATATCACTTCAGCCAACACATTTTAAGGCACAGTACCGAAAGAGAGTCTAAGCACAATAACTAACCACTGAGGGAAGCTCAAGTAGCTAGCAAAATATCATGCCAGTAACAGAAGACACATTTTCTACCAGCACAAATATCCAAAGTAGCCTACCATGCACAGACAAAATATATAATAGCTTCCCCCACCAGTGAAACATCATATTAAGTTCTGCACACAAATCTCAGTCATCATCCTCATCATCATCATCATCTTCATCGTCCTCGTCATCATCCTCTTCATCCGGGTGGCCCTCCTGTTCAATGGCAGAAAATGGTAAGGAAACCAGACATCAAGTTGAGATTCAAATGGTGAATGGCCATGTTAAATTTTGAATAGCGGATCATAACTCATATATGTAAGATTCAAAAGCACAGTGAAAAATAGTTAAAATATATCATATAAAGGATGAATAGTTCTTGATGTAGTAATTTTAAGTCATGCATTGACAAAACAACTTAACCATAAGTCTCAAAAAAACAAAATCTAAGCTATATGTCACAATTCAAAATGAAAACGGAGTTAAGGTAGTCAAATTAGGTATGTGTTGAGTGACCAAGTAATCGTGTGATGCTCCTATGTGAGCAAGTGATTGAGTGGCTTTGTGAACCTCCTGTTTTAGAAGAATGAAAATGAAGAAATGAAATAACTAAAGAAGGTGCATTCTATAGTACTTACTTAGTTTCTCGACATTTGACAATATGAGCTTATTTAACACCATTTGATCTATGTACCTTACTCCACCCAGTGGACAAATACTTTGCTAGAAATTTTTGTTGATTTTTCAATTTATTTGATGAGAAGTGGTGAAAGAAAAGCAGGGAAGAAAAGAAATAAAAGAAATAAGAACTCATTGGATCATGCGATTTGTATAAGTGATTAGAATGGCATTGATTCATGCATGTATCAAACAATTCAAAGTCCTTCTGCAATACAGAGGGGTCAATGCAGATATGGGGTTTCCCCATATTATCCTTTCTCAAAATTTCATTTTACTATTATATAATCATAAATAAAGGTGAATCAAAAGATCTAATTCACAACCCATCAGAATAAACAGAAATCATCAAATATCATTTAGTCCATTTTGAGAGCTTTCCTTCTCACTTTCGATTTGAGTTCATACATATGGTTGAGTTAGATGTGAAACCAAACCAACTCCATATGTAGCAATTGTCAACAATATACCAAGCCTTTTCTTATGATGATCAAAGTTAATACTCAGTAAATAACAAAATGAAGGTATAAGAAAAAGTGAAGAGCGAGACTACCTGTCCACTGGCTTCGTCCTCTTCATCATTTATTTCAGATTTGGACTTGTCCGATTCCTCGTCTACATCATCCGCTGTACTTGCCTGGAAATATATATCATGTGAAGCATATAAACAAGAAAACCAATGCACAAGACAACAGAACAACCAGTACAGGATGCTTACCTGTTTATTATTATAAGCATTAATAAGTTTTTCATACTCAGCTTTCCTTTTTGCAGCCTTAGCTTCATATGGAGCTTTCTCCTTTCCATTTGAAATAGAAGAGATAAAATAAGTAACAGAATAACGCCCTTCTTCAATGCAAAGGGGTCAATGCAGATATACTGATACAATGGAATTTAGTAGAAGTAGCATTTTCTTACAGTATATAAACCGCTTTTACTTATAAAATTGTTGCTTATATTTTTCTTGAAAAGCATCTAAAGAAGTTATGAAGAGTAACTCGAGTTTTGCCACATGTATTCAAGATTGCAGTGCTTACAAGCCTCGGTCATGTATTCAATCCAATGAGTTCAGTATAGATATATTGATACAGTAGATTTCAGTAAAAGCAGCTAAAGACATAACAAAGAGTAAAATATTTAAAAAGATCAAGTTTTGACACACGCATCCAAGATTGAAGTGCTTACAGCCTTAGTCAAGGATTTCCATTTTTCTCCTCCAGCTTTCCCAACCTTCAATCAATATACAACAAAAAGAACTTAGATGCATATTCAAAAAGGATACATCGGCAAACAAAGTGGAACAATTAATATGTTACTTACAGCGGATACACCCTTTACATTAGGATTTTCAGCCTTAAAAGTCTTTCTGAAATCCTCACTATGACAGAGTAGGAAATAAGTCAGATAAATTTTCTAAAGGAGCTATAGCAGAAAGGGAGAAAGACAGAGATACAAACAGGAACACAAAGAAAGCGCTGGGCGGTCTTTTTGGTTTGTTGGGATCTTTCTTGGCCTTCTTTGCCTTCCCTGCAGTACCCTTATCGGGTTTAACAGCCGCCTTTCGCTTTCCTACCTTTCTGTAAACAATAGAGATATACGTTCCATCACTACACTATTCCTGTAACAGCTGTTTCCGCCAATCAGATACCAACAGAACTTCTATATTTAAGGATGTAAATCGCCAGAAAACCAACACCGGACAATGTCATGTGAAGTTCTATGAAAAATCAAACTGATCCACATTAGTTCATACTATGTGTGAAGATATAGGAACTAACCGGTCATCAACTGGTTTCAATACTTCCTTTGAAGTCTTTCCAGCTTTCTTTCCCTTTGTCATGTTCTCAGTTCCCTTACCAAGACAGTCTATTTTACGAAAAAAGATCAAAAAAATAAGAATTAGCAATTTCAGTAATAAAAGAGAGAGCAGATCAATAACATTGCAAGATTAGCCCAATACATGATACAAGATCCTCAACAAATTTGGGATAAATGCACCCATTAGGGTTAACTGTTCCCCCCAAAGTGTCACATATCCACCACCAATATCAATTTCTCATGATTTAGTGTTTGTGTAGCCAGTAGCCACAACATAAATTCATACAAACAAATCACACACTTTCAGATGACTTCCCTTTCAAAACTCATATATCAGAATATTGAGGTAAAATCATACAAAAAAAGAGGTATAATTCTCAACAACTACATGAACAAACATCACATAATCCTCAATTCAGATATTTGACCAATTACATATATCTCAAACACACATACACACAAAGAGAATCCTGGTAACAGAAGCTACCAATTACAACCAAGTTTAACTTCTTTTTCTATATTCCTAACTCATCGATATTTCATTTACCTTTAAAAAAAAATCAATATTTCATTTTGAGGTCCTAAAAAACATAATCCAAACACACATAAAACAGAAAGAAAAAAAGCAACAGAGTTGATAATTTGAGATTTTCTGAGGAACCAAACAGATATTGAAGCAGAGAAAAAACAAGAGCAAAAGGTTTTACCTTCTGAAAGATGAAGGAAAGAGGAGAAGACCTTCAACACACAAAGCAGAACAAAACACAAACAAAGCTCTGGAGAATCCAAGCGAGAACAAAACAAGACCAAGTGTGACCGGAACAGCCGGTAAGGTGTGGAGAGAGACTTTGCTGTAACATGAGTCAACTGTGCACAAGGGAATGGTTTTTACCTGCGATAGCAGGTTTTGATTGGAGAAGATATTGTAATGAATGATTAATAATGATTAATTATTACAAGTTTCCAATTATTAGGTGAATAATAATAATTAATTTTGCAAAGACACGACCAGGATTCGCAGGTACTTGGCATTTGTGCGCGTGTGTCATCACTGAACTCAATCCAACGATCAAGAGAGTTTGTGAACTGTGATTGAATGCCACCTACATCCGTATGGTACACTGTGAATCAGGGGCGGATCCAGACTTTATATATCAGTGTGGCTAAACATAAAGAAATTATAGCCTAAATATATTGAATTTTTTTTTTGAAAAAGAGAAATATTATAAATAATACATGAGAGAAAGTTTTTCATGGAAATAGAAGAGTTTACCGTCCAAGAAGGACTAGGCTTACAACGAAATATAACAAAAGAAACAAAGTGAAAACAACAGTACAGTAAAGAAACAAGAACAATAAAACAGGGAAAATACAATAGAAAGACAACAATCTATACTACACTAATAGTGGAGGCCGAAAAATAGGAGGTGCATGAGAAATCCACAGCAATACATAGCAGGTTACAACAAAATTTCTTCTAATGAATTTTTTGAGTAGCTTGCAATGTGCTGAGTGAAGGTTTTGCCGTTTATTATAATTTATATGTTTGAGTATATTCTTCTTTATATATGTATTGTATTCGATGACTTGATTAGCACAATAATTTGAGTGAACATTAATTTCATGATAGATATGAACAACAGACACAGTATCAAATACATTCAGGAAGAAAATAGAATGAAAACAACACACAATTATGAGAGCATATAAATTTTTAAAAAAAAAAAAAAGAAAAAAAACTGGTGTGGCTAAGCCACACCTAGCCCCAACATGGGTCCGTCCATGCTGTGAATATTGTAACGTCAGTGGAGCCGTTGGAAAATATCTGAGAATAATAAATATCGGATAGCTATGTTTATGATGCTGGTATAATATACGATATTTGAATTTAAATTTAGTACATTATTGAATAAAGATTTGATTTTCTTTCTAGAACAAAAGTTAATTGAAAGCAAATTCGAACAACATTTCCAAGTAGGCTAATACAAAGTATCACAAAACACCCAATAGAGTCATCTCTGCCACACCTTTGATTTGCTAAAAAAATGTGTCATTACATTTTCCTCCCTCGACACATGCTTCACCCCCAATACAGGAAACTAAAGACATTAAAAAATCTATATGACTAAAACACTGATAATTTTCAAGGTCTCATATCACCGTTCATCGTCCAACTCACCGCTAATAAAGAATCACTTTCAATAATAACATTGTGACAATTATATAGATGGTAAAATTAGAAACCATGTAAAATTACTTGAACTTTCGTCTCAAGAGCTCATAATGTCTCGTTGATTTCGCAAAGTAACTCAGCACATGACCATTGCAATCTCTGAAAACACACCAATTCCACTTATACCCATATAAGAACATCTCCAATGCAAGGTTCTTAGTTCTTATTTTGGAGTTAAGAACTAAGAACTAAGAACTTTACCATTGGAGGTGCTGACATGGACTCCTTAGTTCTTAAAAATAAGAACTCAGTTCTTATATAAGATGTTTTGCTTTTTGAGTTCTTAGCTTAAAATATTAATTATTTCTCTCTCATCCAAATTACTTTATTACTTTATGAGTTTTGTTTTATTACTTTATGGAAAAAAAATATAAATAATGTGGTTGGTGGGACCAAATGAATAGTAGTAAGAACTAAGAACTCATGGTTGGAGCAAAATTACTTGAGAGTTGCTTAAACACATGTGGCAATATGGGCCCACATGAATAGTGCTAAGAACTAAGAAATTAGAACTAGCATTGTAGATGGTCTAACATTTAGATGCTCCGTTAACATTAAATTTCAATAACCTCCCAATAGGTGACACCGAAGCAATACTTTGAAGCACATGATCATTGGAATAAAGTTGTTAACTCATCCTCCAATTATGGAAATAGTCTTATTTTAGTCATAGTTGGAGAGTTTCAAACACACTCTTATGTGTCATCGCAAGTCCTATGTGACCCTTATTTTCATCATCCCACATAATCACGTAATCAAGCAATTAATTCCAAATTATATAGAAATATAATGAAAACAATATTATGGTAATATGAAAAGACAAGTCTTATAACGTTGTCCTCAAGCATAGAGCTCCAACCGCCCTCAAACTGACTTGCTTAGTCGTTGGCGGCTCTGGAGGAATAAAGTTGCTAAAAACCCTAGTAGAAGGAAGAAAAGCATTTTTCATGCTGTCATATGTCATTTATGCTTTATACACTTCTGTCGTACATATTAAATAATTTTTTAATTTTATTTGTTATTGAATTTAATTTTAAAGTTAATTATAGGTTGGTTTTAAATCTTTAATCAAATTATGAGCATATTTTTCACCATCGCAACCTTTGAGCGGGTTTGGGGTCAATTTGGCTACTAGAGCTGATATTGACAAATCTCACTTGGGCACTTCGCTGTTGCTCATCACACTCTTCAGGAAACCGTGTCCAGTTCAAGTCAAAGTGTTATAAACAGTGATAACTACAATAAAGCATAGCACCGTTCTCCTCTCTCCTTTGTTGTTCGGTATGTAATCTCCCCTCTTATGTTGTAAGCGTTTTCTCTTTCTCTAGCACTAGAGTGATGCCTTCTTTATCTTTATCTTATTTCAATTCAAGTTTGGTATTTGATGCCTACCCTTTTGCCTCTGTGCCGATAAGGTGCTTGATTTAATGCCTGACTCAATATTGCTTCCGTGGTAATCGTAGCCTATCTTGATTATTATTATTTTTTGGGCTTGGGTCCTTGGGTTTTCACCGGTTACGATGCGATTGACCGGGTAATTGTCTTGCGACGACTCGCGAGGGGACACAGCCGTCCAAACCCTTAAGCGTGTGCGCTTGATGGGCTTAAGAAAAGTTCTTGGGATCGATCCGGTAATCGTTTGGCGATGACTCAGGAGGGACACTAGTTATATGCATAAATAAGGAGATATGCTTAGTTTCAATTTACTTGAATTTTGTTAATTTGATTATTGGCTTTGGCATTGGAATATGTTAAACTGATAAGTATACTCTTAGTCTGATTATGATATAAGTTGAACTTACATTTTCTTATTGTGTAAAGTGCTGCCTTGCTAGTTGCTTGCTTATTCTGTGTATATTTTCTGTAGTTGTTGATTGTTCTTAGAGAATTGAGACTATGGGAGCTTTTTAACTGCTGTGCCGCAATATTTGTTGGCAGCAGTATCAGTATGTGGTCTTTAATTGTGTTTTTTACATTTTCACATTGCTGGCAGGTGGAAAGCAGGGTTCAGATGGATGATACTTTTTGACATATATATGCACCTAAACATATGGGGCCAAGCGGCTTTCTGTGGAATTTTACTAAAAAGTTTGTCACATTTGGGCTCATATCTGTGACTGTGTCCGATCGTTACATGACTGTTGTTCCTGTTCGAGGTGGCTCTATGTCTCCCACATTCAATCCTAAAACTCACTCTTTGATGGGAGGTGTTTCTGGTACTTTTCTTCACAGAGGGGTAAAAAAATGTTTTTAGAATTGCAAATTTTATTGTTTTGACAGTTGTTTGTGCTGCAGATGACTATGTCTTTGTTGAAAAATTTTGCCTTCAGAAGTACAAGTTTTCACATGGTGATGTGGTGGTCTTTCGGTAATACTGTTGTCTGTCCTTTTCCATGTATTGTATTCTTATGAATTATGTTTGCATTTATATGCCATATATTCCTTTGCTATATGATATCTGAAAGCTAATTTATTAGGTATCTGTATATAGCTAGGTGAACTTGCCACCACGAGCCTTGAAATTGTTTTAAGTTGCAAAGCATGTCTTTGGATTAATATAACATTTCTGTTGAAGTTTTTGCCTTTGGATGGTTCATCATATGAATGTTTACTATTATATATATAATAGTTTATTATTGTAATAAACAACCTCCTGTTCTTTAAGCTGTATTTCATTGGTTGGCTTGGCTCTTGTTCAATATGAGTCTAATTTATGGTATTGAACGCTACTACTCAGATAATTCATGTTTTATCATAATTTACATTGAAACTAAGTTACTGTTTTTTGGATGTTTTAATTGGCACATTCTGAAACTTCTGTAGCTCCCCATTGAATCACAAGGAGACACACATAAAGAGAATAATTGCATTACCTGGTGAATGGATTGGCGCTCATCATAACTATGATGTGCTGAAGATTCCAGAAGGACATTGTTGGGTTGAGGGAGACAATGCAGCTTCTAGCTTGGATTCAAAATCATTTGGACCTGTAAGTTGCTATTACCATTATGAGTTCTTTCATGATACTGTTGTGTGATATGCAAAATGAAGCAAGAAAGAAGTATCATATGGACCAATAATTGAAATGAGTGTTTGGTTGCAACTCAAAAGTTTTGTCACCTTCACCATTTTTTGTGGTCTTTATCGTTTTAGTGCTCTAATTGATTGCGGATTTGGAGTTGAAGTTGGTTATGATGACTTTTCAAACATATTTTAGTATTGCACGGTGAAAAACCTCAAGATTTCTATTACACATGAGCAAATGAAATCAAGTGTCATACGAATTACTGTGTGAGACTTGACTAGCTAGGCTTCTATTACTACAAGAATAGTGGACCTTAACTATTTGTCCATATCAATTTTGTTGACTTATTTCAAGCAATAAAGGCTAGTAGTAGCAATTTTGCATTACTTAGTGTATTTAAGCAAAGTGCTCTTTCACTATAGTTTCACTACCGGATCAACTTACCAGTCTACATTTCCCATTTTACTTGCTTACTAGCCATGCTTGTTTGTGCATCTGGGCAAGACCCCGACACTAGGCTATTAATGTATTAGTCACTTAGCAAACATTTTTTGTAAATTAATTTTTACATGCAGCATTCACTCTCTAATCTTCATTGAAGAAGTTAGAAGTACCGCATTGTTAGCCTTCACAGAGAATATTTACTGATTGGTTGTTATGGACATTTTCTATGCTGTGTAATGTGGCTGATGCGAGATGGTTTTTGTTTTAATTTGTAACCTGATATTATTGTCATGAACCAATTATCCCAAAAGTTTAAGCTACTAGGTAAATGACGCATGAATAGTTTTATACATTATATTTCTAACAATTATTTTGGCAGATTCCTTTGGCTCTCATTCGAGGAAGGGTTACCCATGTCGTGTGGCCTCCACAAAGAATAGGAGCTGTCAAGAGTACTCCACCAGAAGGATTATCTCCTTCTATAGTTGGATCCTAATGTTTTTGTGTGGCCTCCTCAAAGAATAGGTGGCGAGAGAAGAACTACACAAGAAGTATTTATCTTCTGATCTGTATTAATGTTGTTCCCTTGGGTGGGAAAAACCATTCTTTATTCAATTTTGTCATTGTGAAGAGGAGAGTGAGTAACCTATTTGTTGATTGGATTAGTTGAGGCCTTGAATCCTTCAAATGTTGATTACATTCTGAGCTAGGTAACATCCAAAGTTGATACAAACAAGATAAATCATATCTTAATTGCACCTTTTTAAGCAGAAAAGATTAAGATTGCAATGTTTGGAGTCCTTTTAGTTCCAAATAGAGGGGTACTCATGGGTTGTTTGGTTCGAAGTTGGGGTAAGATAAAATCTTGATAAATGGGTTTGGTGCGATTTTGAAAAAAAGAAAATGTGAACGAAATCAATCTCATAAAAAGGAGATGAAATGGTTTTCGGTCTTTATTTTTCAAATATTTTTGTTTGATGTACACGTCCTTATGGTGATAAAGAAAATTTGAACAAAGTTAAAGAAGTAACTTTTTTGCAGAACATGATATAACAAAAACTATTTTACGATCATAATTTATAATTGCTTCTGATTCATTAATTCTCATGTCCTCAATTGGCTCTTCTTCTTCATGCTCTATTTCTAAGTGTATGGCATCAGGCTTTGATGGTTGTGCTTCATGAATCTCTAGCTGGTTTTCCTTATCTTCCTCACAGAGTGCCTCGTAATTTAAGTCCAACAAAAAATGGCTTATAGGTTGGTTTAAATCAAAGTTACATTCACGACAATGCAGTCTTTGTTCACTAAGATGTTCATCTTCGTTACTGCAAGAGAACTGAGGGTTAAGAGTGGGGCATTCTTGGAGCTTGATCCTTTCATTTGGTTAGATAGGCTATGTTTGACATGTCATCTTGTTACATGGGATATGATCGAAGTAAGTGGTGTATGTAGCAGAATCAGACACCTCTCGAAGTCCTCATAGCCCACATGCTGGAAGCGAAGGAGGAGATCTTTCGTTTTCTAGCCTAGTCGTCGACTCCTCGTGCTCCGAGGGTTGTTTCTTGGACACCACCTTTGACAACTTTTGTTGCCCTCAATGTGGATGGTAGTGTGTGTGCCCAGCCACAACAAGTTGGTTTGGTGGTTGTTTTCAAGACTCTGGAGGTATTTGGCTTCAGCGAGCTCCACCTCCTCAGTATTGGTATGCCTCTTTGATTACAAACATTCGTGACTTGTTGGATCGTTCCTGGGAGGTGCACTTGCGGCACACTTTGAGGGAAGGGAATGCGTGTGCAGATTTTCTTGTCAAGATTAAACCTCGCCAAAAATCAGGCTCTGCAGGTTATTCAGGGTCCTTCGCCAGAGTTGGAGCCTCTTTTGTTTGCCGATGCGACCAGTACCTCGATTGTGAATGAGTAGTTGTTTCGTGCTCTTTTTTCTCCTTTTTGGCACCTAGCCCCGCCCTTGCACCAATAAAAAATGTTGATGCGGCTTAATGAGAGACTGTGTCTGAGGAGTGTCCCATTGATCAGAATTAGGACTCTATTTTATTATATAAGATAGTGGATTACAATGATTACAGTTAAAGATAAAAAGTTTGAAGTCTAAACACATTGCAACACTCTTTACCACTATGTTCATACGAAAATAGTTTTAAGAAAAAATATTCACTTAGAAAAATGTTAAATTTATCTATTTTATTTTAATTTTAAATTGATAATACAATTTTCATTTAAAATAATTATTGTGAAATTTTATTTTAATTATTTTAAAAAATATTTTTCCTACTAGTGCATCATATAAAACATATAGCATAGTCCCCAGTTGGACAGAGACATGTGTACATAGAAAGGAGCCTTACAAACTTTGTAACTAACCAGTGTCGTCATTTCCAGGGCCAAAGTGTACCCTTTCATTTCACATTGTAATTTACAAATTCCAAATTTCTGAGACCTGTTCTGGGCATGAATCACACCCTTTTCAAATCTCTCTTGGTAAGTTTCCCATCAGACCCATTTTCTCATTCACCTTCACATTATTATTATTATTATATATTCTGCATTTTCACTAAATTTTTCCTTTTTTGTTCTTTTTGCATGCTTTCATTTTCTTAATTTAACTTTATCAGATTGATTATCTATTTATCTAGTCTAAATGTTATCTGGGTTGTCTTTGTTTTCTCAATGACCTTTCTGGGTTGGTGTTTTTCATTTCTTTTTATCATTGTTGGGCAGTTTACTGAAGGGAAATTGGGTAACTGTTTTCTGAGTGGTCTCAAATTGATGAAAACAGAGACATGGGAAGACTTTTCTTGATCAATCTTGATGGAAACTTCTATAGATGCAAGCACTGCGAAACACATTTTGCTCTTGTTGATGATATCATTTCCAAGGTCTTTATTTTTCTTACACGTGAATTTGATTTCTCAATTGCTGAAAATAGTCATAATACAATGACAATAATTTTGGTGTTTTTGCTATGGTATATAAGGCTCCTTAGTGGTTGATCATGATGAAAGTGATGTAGTGATTCGTCCCGAAGGTGGAAGGTTACAAAAAATAGGATCAACTCAAGTTTAGAAAAGAAACATGATCCTAGGATTAGATACATATGAGTACTAATTATAGATTATATCATGTTGGGTTTTTGGAGTAGTAGGCATTTATAGAGTGGAAATATGTCTCTGTGAAACATTATCAATACTAATTCCTAGAATGGCACCTCTAAATTGTGCTATTTTAATAATCAAGACCTTCTGTCACTTGTGGGGTAGGCTACATTGATCAAACATCCCATAAGATCCTATCATAAATTATGTCTTAAACAGAACATTTAGATCTAAATTCTTTTTAATAGTTTGATTTATTGTTTTTCTTGAATTCTTCTCTATGTGATCTATCTTCCTTACTTGTGCTTTGGATATGCTCCATGACTGATGAATACATGTACCAGAGATGCCATAAAATCCTGTCATAAATTGTGTCTGAAACAGAACATTTAATTACATTTTTTCTATCTTATTTATCCTCCTTAATCGTTGTTTGGGTCTTCTACACACATGTTCCAAAACCACCGCTTAAGGTACCGCCTTTTCGTCAATAGGTTCTACCCTTTCTAATGCTTCCATCCCTAATATCATCTTGTCTTTCAGTTGTTGTGATTCTTGTATGATTAGAAACTTGGGAGAGCCACTCACAAAAGTTAGTTGTTGTTTGATGGCCCAAGGTCCTATAAACCCCATAGCAGAACCTCGTACTTCCAATGTGGGACTCTAATCCTATACCTTGTAACTGGATCCTAACATCCCACTATGGTCGGCAGCCTCGCGTCCATGCAGGCTGTCCCTTTGGTTAGTCCCACGCAGCCGTTGCGATGCCAGTGTCAACACCCGTGTTAGAGCCCAAAGTTAAGATGTGGGTCGGGTTTTGGATCATGTTAAAAATAAGCCTAAAATGTGGCTTGTGTGTACTCTAGGAGAAATTAGATAGAGCCAGAATTAGTAGTAGGACAGTTATGCAGCAGTTATTAAACTATTGGTATGTTATAGGGCAGTTATGTAGTAGTTATTTAATTGTATAATAGGGAAGTTGTGATTTGGGTAGTTATTCAGCGGTTATTAGCAGTATGTGGTGTAGTTATAAGGTGGGAAATGGGGACAGTTTCTGTTTGTATTCTGTTTTATTGAGTGCAAGGCTGAGAATTATCGTCTCAGAGGATTGAGGAGAGCCTTGGCTCTAAGGGTGATACATAAAATTCTCTACCATATTTGTGTAATACAGTAAATTTTGGTTGCAAACCCAATCAACCCGCGCTGTTCGTTTATGAGCTGAGAGACATGATGGAAATCTTTGATATCGATTTGTAATTAGAACCTTGGCATATATTAAATGGTGCACCCTAGGAATATGCATGATATGGAAACAACTATATGAATCAGAAACAAAGTGGACAAATTGGAGGATGAAGTGTTTGAAAGACTATTTCAAATAGACTATGTATCTTAGACGACATCTTAAATGTTGACCTTTTGGTCTATTCTCCTAATCTGACATTTCATCCATATTTGAATGGTTCTGTTCCCAGTTAACTTGATAAAATCTTAGACTGTATATGGCATTTTGCAAACTACATGCATAAGTAAAAATGGGACCTTTTGATGATCTAACCTTGCTGTTCTCTTAGTCTTTCCATTGCAGGCATGGGAAGGCTTATCTTTTTGATAAAGTGTAAGTGTCATTTGACTTTCTCAGTACCAAATTAACATAAGCATTACTGACTGCCAATGTATGACCAGCTTTAAAGCTGTTGTGTCAAATATTTAGCTTTGAACATCAGAATATAAAAATTGTGCCAAATATTTAACCATGTTACATGTTATGCATGATGATGCCCAGTTGTATCTCCCTGCTTTACCGCATATAAAATTAGTTTTTCTATAAAAATATAGAAGGTTAACATTATCTTTTGAGAAAATCTTGATACTTTTATGCTTAATAGTTCTTGAATGCACCACAGCTGGTGCAATTGTTATTGGGATGGAAACGCAAGATCGCTATAAGACTTGAATGTGTATGAAGTGTCACTGAAATAACATCTTGTTAGTCCATGTTATGACAGTGTGAATATCACCGTTGGCGTGAAAGAAGAACGGATGATGATCACAGGATTGCACACTGTGGTTGACATATTCTGTGTTGCATGCGGTTCCATTGTTGGATGGAAATATGTAAGGACCAGTTTTAAAACTCATGGGTTTTGAGTTATTTGATAACTTATCTAGGTGCTGTTGGCATTGGGGAACCTCTTGTTTTTAATATAGCTTATTTTATTTCATTTTAGGAGGCTGCTTATGAGACGACTGAGAAGTACAAAGAAGGAAAGTTTATCCTTGAAAGGTAAGTTGGTAACCAGTTAAATAATTATCTATTTTAGGCATGCTTTGTAGTTTTTGTTTCATTCTTGTCACTCTTGAGTTTTTAATTAGTCCACATTTTGATGCACTTGCTTTATTAATAATGAGTAGGTTTAAGGTGTTGGGACCTGATGGCAGCCTCTACTTGACAGCTCAAGAAGCTCATGTTGCTGAAAGTGATGCTGATGATGTTTGATGTTCTCATTTCCGGATCATCTATTTCTTAATTGTACATTCTTTACACTTCCTGTTGTGAAAATCTGCTTCTATTAGCTATTAGAATTGGTATATAACTATATATGCAATACCCCTCATCAAAGAACTTCTAGAAACAAGTCCTGATTTCAATTCGGATTCAACATTTGTTATTGCATCTGTCTCATCTTCATGTCTGTTAAACTAAGCGATAGATCTATGTTCCCAAGCTCCTTATATCATGTAATTCACTTTGGTTGGGTAAGAGAAGGTTAAGTAGTTAACAATGGGACAATGAAGAGCTAGAAAAACAAGTCAGCATTTTGGACTTGGAACTAGCGTACTGGTTATATATATATGATTTGACCACCCAAGTTCGTTCACCTGTGCAGGTACTGAGTAGATTGGATGAGAAATGTTGGAATCCATTAGAACTGAAAAGCAGTTGCATGTTTGTTTGGTTGGAATAGTTGAGAATATGAATCCATATCTATTATTAGAGTTCATTACAATCTATTTGAATTTCTTTTGTTATGAGGTTTAATTATAGGAATTGTGGGTGTTAGTGGTATATGTTAGTTTTATTTGTGTATTTTCATATTGATATAGGTAGATTTTAATCAATTGCAAGTTATGTAATTCATGTACTTAAGGGATCGAAGTATGAAAATAATCCATACATGATTTTTATAAATTTAATTAAGATCTAAATAAATCTCATAAATCAATACATGATTTTTTTCCATAATAAGTTTCAAAAGATGACTGTCAAAAAAAAAGTTTCAAAAGATACTCATTTTTTTTTTGGTTACAAGATACTCACTTTTTTTGTTCTTATCAGTTTAAGATACTCACTTTTTTTATAACAACCAATTATATAATTCCAAAAAATTGTACGCACTGACAATTTATTTATATATCAAATTTGAATCTTCATATTTTAGTTTCCCTTATTAATATTCCTAATACGAACAGTTTTAAAATTAAATATTGATAGCCTTTTAATCAAATCACATATCAATCTGTAACAAAAAAAAAATTACATATCAATCAAATCAAATTGATTGGTTGAATATCTTAATTTAGTTTTCATATTATATAACAAGGGGAGATTGATTTGTCCATTAACTATGGTTTTTATATAAGAATATGCTCATATTTTTGGTATTGTTTTTCAACCCTGGGCGAGAAGCAATAGTATTTCACTATTTCATTGAATTTGAGATATGAAATACAAGAGTTCCGATGATGAGGTTGAGACCTTAAGCGATATTGAATTTAATGATAGTGTTGTAATGGAAAAGGGACGGATAGTAGAATGGTTAAATCTTCCTCCAGAGTTGTGGACAATGATAGCCAAACATCTAATCACCCTAGACAACACTACATTTGAAATTCGCAGATTTCGAAGTATATGTAATACATGGCGCTCCGCTCACCCTCTCCCGGAACACACGCCATTTGCCATTCCTCTCGGAAGATCTTGCCTTCTCCAAAAGAAAATATATGGTCTAAAACCATTATCACATGAATCTCACATTGATCAAGACCCGTCTATTTCTTCTTCAAAAGGGTGGATAATAATGTCGGAATCCGTGCCACTTCCTCTCTTAAATCCTTTCACCTGCTCTCCTATCTCTAACACCCCTCAGATTTTCTCAAGTGACACTTCGCCAAGGGTGTTGGATATCATGAACTTCAAGGCTGTGGAGTTGTTTGAAGTATTTAATCTCTCTGGTAATTATGACTATGACGTTCAAAAAGCGGTATTGTTCCCTAGTTTTCATGTGGAGGGTCGCATGGTGTTTGCTTTATTTCGTGGTAGAAAGTTGTGTGTTCGCAAGACTGGAGATATGAAGTGGACCATGATGAAATTGGGTTGTTATTGCTGCCATGATATAATCATTCACAAGGGGAAACTTTATGTTATAAATGACTTGGGAACAATTTCTTGGATGAATCCTTCATCCTTGAAGTTGGTACAGTTTACACAGCCATTGTGGGGGTGGCCTAATGGCAAGGAGAAGAAAATGGTGGAGTGTGGTGGAAGTCTCTATGTGGTTGATATGCCTATTAAAGCGTTCTCTTTGAACGAGGAAGTTGATATTAAAGTTTACAAGGTCAATGAAGAATCAGGTAGATGGGAAGTTGTGAAAAATTTGGGTGATGTTGTGATTGTTTTGGGTAATAAGTCGAATTTTTCTCTGTCAGCTCAAGATTACCATGGTGCTGAAGGGAATTGCATCTACTTTTCTTACACTAATTCTCGTGGAGTCAGGATATTCTGTTTCAGCTTAAAGGATTACATCTTAAAAACTCCTAATCCTTTCTGGCCTTGTCCCAGTTTGTTCAGCCATTGAAGACTTGATATATTAGGTTTCTTTAAAAGTTTGAATATGCATAGTTCCTTGTTGATTGATCGCATCGCCCCATCTGAAGCATTGGAAGTAATTATGGAACTAAATTGCTAGTGTTGGGGATTGTAGATTTGTCAAGGACATTTGAAAAGGATTCTTTCTTACTATACCTGTTCTAAACATTGTTCATCTAGTTGTCAGCACTGTTCGTTAACTTATACTTACAAGGCAAAATTGCTAATGCTTTAAATAAGAGAAAGAAATTAAATATGTAAGCCAGCTCGATTGTGAAGAAGTAGTTGTTTTGTGCTCTTTTATCTCTTCTTTTAGGGGCCCGGCCTCGCCTTTGCACCAATAAAAAATGTTGATGCGGCTTAATGAGAGACTGTGTCTGAAGAGAGTCTCATTGATCAGAATGGGGACTCTATTTTATTATATAAGAGAGTGGATTACAATGGTTACAGTTAAAGATAAAAAGTTTGAAGTCTAAACGCATTGCAACACTATTTACCACTATGTTCATATGAAAATAGTTTTAAGAAAAAATATTCACTTAGAAAAATGTTAAATTTATTTATTTAATTTTAATTTTAAATTGATAATACAATTTTCATTTAAAATAATTATTGTGAAATTTTATTTTAATTATTTTAAAAAATAATTTTCCTACTAGTGCATCATATAAAGCATATAGCATAGTCCCCGGTTGGACAGAGACATGTGTACATAGAAAGGAGCCTTACAAACTTTGTAACTAACCAGTGTTGTCATTTCCAGGGCCAAAGTATACCCTTTCATTTCACATTGTAATTTACAAACTCCAAATTTCTGAGACCTGTTCTGGGCATGAATCACACCCTTTTCAAATCTCTCTTGGTAAGTTTCCCATCAAACCCATTTTCTCATTCACCTTCACATTATTATTAATGGGACCTGATGGCAGCCTCTACTTGACAGCTCAAGAAGCTCATGTTACTGAAAGTGATGATGATGTTTGGTGTTCTCGTTTCAGGATCATATATTTCTTAATTGTACATTCTTTACACTTCCTGTAGTGAAAATCTGCTTTTATTAGCTATTAGAATTGGTATATAACTATATATGCAATAAACCAGTCTAGAACTCTCCGGTAAGGGCCAAGCAATTAGGAAACAATAGCAGAACAAGAAGAAGTAAAAATGAGTAAAAAGTATTGGATCCCCCTGCCGCTTGGGCGGTGTGTGAGAATATTTCCAAAATATATGGACTTAGAAATATGCATTATCTTAATGGTTATAATAGTTAATGTTCATTTTTATATCACTATGTTGATTGGCTACATTCTTGCATGTCCATGGTTCAAATCCTGGTTTCTCATTTTTATTCGTGAATTAATGGAATTAATTCAAAATTTTAGCAAAAACCTGCTAAAGGCAGGATTGGAACCCGAGAGGTGCGTCCCATGTGAGGGGACTTGTTTGCCAGTTGGACCAACATGATAGTTGGAAATTATTCTGAACATTAATAATATATAACGGCTTTCTGGAAGTTGTTTCTCAAATAGATATATCTCTTCACCAAGAGATGTTAGTATCTCTATATAAAGAGATATTTGGGCAGAAAAACAAGACAATTCTGATGCACGAAATTGGACTTCCTTTTGGTCAATTTCTCCTCCATTTACTATATTCTAAATCATCCTTAACTTCACTAATGCATGAGTGAAGTGTGGGAATCATACTTCTGTAAACTATTATCAAAGATACGCTTGGTGTGTTAGTGCAAACCACATCAAGGAATTCAAAGTATCCTGAATGGAATTCGCCGGTTATCTCACTTGCATCCAATACACAGTAATTGGTGGGGGCGAATTGAACCTAAAGGTTAGTGCGTATGCACGCTTTGAATCTTCGTACTTCCATCATCAACATCTTCATCAATCCAAGAGTTGCAGCATCTTCCCCAACACAGATTATTTCCCAACAATCTTTAGGTTCAATGTTCGTAATCAATGGCTGCATCACTCAAAGATATGGGGTCTAATTTTGTGAAATTGGACAAGTTTGATGGAGGCAATTTCAACCGATGGCAGAAGAAGATGCAATTCCTTCTTACAACCTTGAAAGTGGCGTATGTTATGAACACCACAAGACCATTGGAGAAGGAAAATGAAACCATGACTGAAACAAGAGGAAGATCAAATTGGATCATTTACACTTATGAATAGAGGTTAGTACCCCACAACCATTTGTATTGTGTGAAGACCATGAATTCTTAAGATTTGATATATCTTCTACATGCTTTAATATGATTAAGTTTAATGTGGTAGCAAAGCATGAGTTAAATAATTTGTAGTTTTTCTTTAATGGTGATTTGATCCATGAATGATGTCTTAAAATTATTCTTGATAATTTTGAGAACTTAAGAATATTGATTTTCCGCTGCATACATATGATGATTTAAACAAACGATTGAGATTGTGTGATTGCTTCAATCTAAATTATTGTTGTTCATGTAATCATGTTTGATTGCCTTGGGTTTAATTTAGTATGCAAGTAATAAGACATGTATGATGTTTTAAAATTAGAGTTAATTTTGTTTTATTGAATCCTTATTTATGATTTCCGCTTCATAAGGATGGTTCCTTTATGTTCGTAATTATTGGATATTGAATGATGATAAATGATGATCATATGCAATTTTATGATTTATGTGACTTCTGTTGATACTTGTTTCTGGAAATGAAAAACCCATGTGTTTGGCTTATATGTATTATGAAGTCTGTATGTATGAAGACGTTGCATGTGTGTTAGCGCTTCATGCTTTATTTAAATAAGTTAAATCATAGAAAATTGCGTGAAGTATATGATGATCGATGTGGTAGTGCAATTCGTTAAGTTCTATGGGGCATGGGTTCGAACCCACACAACACCTGTTTTTCGTTTTTGAAATTTAAAATAAATGAATCTAACAAATGTGTTTATAATAAATTTCAGAATGAAAAATGTGTTATGACTTGATTATATGTGGATGATATGTTAATCTTTGCTCTGATTTAAATGAGGTAGAAAAGACCAAATCTTTCTTATCCAATAGTTTTGATATGAAAGATCTTAGGAAAGCAAAACTTGAGTTGTGTCTTCTTCTGGAGACAAAACTAGATGAAAAGAAGCTGAGAATTGGGGAAAACTTGGCAAATTCTTTAAACATGAACTGTGTTGCTGTTCCCGCTATAGGCAGTGCTGGGGGGGCTAATCTCTTGTTGGGCTCCTTCTACTATTCTTGTTGATGAGGTGCTGAAAGATCAACGGGCTATCATTCTGATCGCAAAGGTGCATGCTCTTCCCTTTCAGATAGCTATTTGTAATGTCTACTGCCCAAATGTTGTTACTGATAGAAGAGCTTTTCTGGAAAACCTGGGTAATTTACTTTCTGCAAGAAGAATTGATCTGCAGACTCTCTTGCCAAAAGAGGTTCAGTTAAATCATATGATCTATATTATTTCAATAGCAATGTGGACTTTTGAGTGGAGCTGGGCCAGATTGGAGACCACGAAGGTTTAGAGTGTATTAATTCATGTGAAGGTTTTCAAATGCTTTCATAGAGCTGATATACTGGTCTAGAATTGACCTAATACTTTGCTTGGATAATTTGGTATTTCCTCTGATTCGTTTTTTGCTATTATTTGCTGCATACTTGTCATCTTTGAAGTTGGAGCCAATGTTATTTTATTTGGAAAGCCTAACCTTTGTAAGTGCTTTGTTGTGACTTTGTTGGGGTACTCTTTTTCCTCCTTAGGATTTTTTCCCACTGGGTTTTTCCTTTGGAGGTTTTAATGAGGCCCCTTCATTATCATCAATTTAGCACTTGGGCTTAGGAGGTTTTTGAGATGTATTGAAATGAGTTGTACTGATTATTTCTGGATCCTTTTTTTTTATGTGTACTTTTAATAATCTACATGAGAGGATTGTTCTCATGACTATTCTATATTTCAATGCAAATTTCAGTTCTCGAAAAAAAAAAAGATCTAGGTGAAGCAGATGCGATTTTAGGAATTAAAATCATAAGAGATGGTGATAGTATTGGTTTATCCTAATCTCACCATATTGAGAAAGTGCTTAAGAAATTGATTATTTTGATTGCAAATCGGTTTCTACCTTTTTGATCAAAATACCAATTTACAACCATATAAGGAATGTCTTGTGGCACAACTTGAATATTCAAAAGCAATCAGATGTTTAATGTATGCCATGACCTGTACTTAACCTGATATGGCATATGATGTCGGTAGGTTAAGTCGGTATACATGTAATCCAAGTAAAGACAATTGGCATGTTGTTAATAGAGTTTTGAAATACTTGAACGAGACAATTAATTATAGTTTGACCTATAATGGTTATCCTTTAGTTTTGGAAGGATATACAGATGCCAGTTGGGTAACTTATGTAGAAGATCATGCTTCCACTAGTGGATGGATCTTCAACCTTGGTGGAGGTGCAGTTTCTTGGGGTTAAAAGAAACAAACTTGCATTGCCTACTCTACCATGGCTGCAGAGTTTATTGCTCTTGCTACATGTAGTAAAGAGACTGTATGACTAAGAAATTTATTGTATGAGATACTTATTTGGCCAAAACTAATGAGACAAGTATCCATACATTGTGATAGTCAGTGCACACTATCAAAAGCATACAACCAAGTATATAATGGAAAATCCAGACATATTGGTTTAAGACATAGCTATGTGAAGGATTTAATTTCAAATGGAGTAATCTCCATAGTGTTCGTAAGAACTGAGAAAAATCTTGTAGATCCTTTGACGAAAGGTCTGACAAAGGAAATGATGTTGAAGACATCATTGGGGATGAGTCTCAAGCCCATATCGAATTGATCACCAATAGTGGAAACTCAACTCACACTTAAGTAAAATTAAGTCTTGAGTTCAATGGTGAAAGTACACTATAAGAGTGATTGCAAGTACTTAATTATCGATACATCCCAAAGAGTAGAAGTACTTGGACCATAAGAATAAAGTGGTAGGATAAAGGTTTCTTCTTAATGGACATATAACATATATTTGTTGGAATGCATAATTATGGGTGTATTTCTGATATAGTCTACCTATATGAGAATGAAGTGATGCCGCTTCATAGAGTTAAAGGGCTTGACTCTTAAATTCTCATGAAAAGGATATGTGACACAAGGCCTTATGGAATGTGTCAAATTTAAATTCTTTTGATAATAACGAGATTTCATGTGTAAGTTATGCACACTTGTTCAATTGAATAGTTGGTTCAAAGCTTGTCTACCAATTTCTATTCGGGATAAGTGGAACTCATCTCTTACTAAGTAATGGTTCAAATCGTAAGATACCATTATCTGAAACCATGATATTTCCAGAAATATGGATTTAGTTATATTTTGTAAATGGCGGGGGATTGTGAGAATATTTCCAAAATATATGGACTTGGAAATATGCATTATCTTAATGGTTATAATAGTTAATGTTCATTTCTATATCACTATGTTGAAAGTGGTCTAGTGGATGTGTAATTGGCTACATTCTTGCATGTCCATGGTTCAAATCCTGGTTTCTCATTTTTATTCGTGAATTAATGGAATTAATTCAAAATTTTAGCAAAAACCTGCTAAAGGCAGGATTCGAACCCGAGAGGTGCGTCCCATGTGAGGGGACTTGTTTGCCAGTTGAACCAACGTGATAGTCAAGAATTATTTTGAACATTAATAATATATAACGGCTTTCTGGAAGTTGTTTCTCAAAGAAATATATCTCATAAGGTTTTGACCCGTTTGTGTCATGGGTCGCCTGACCCGATATTACAAAGTTAGTAAGCCCACTATGTTACAAAGGTCATAAGCCCAATACCAGTACACCACTCATCAAAGAACTTCTAGAAACAAGTACTTATTTCAATTCGGATTCAACATTTCTGTCTCATCTTCATGTCTGTTAAACAAAGCGATAGTTCTATGTTCTCAAGCTCCTTTTATCATGTACTTCACTTTGGTAGGGTAAGAGAAGGTTGAGTAGTTATTAATGGGACAATGAAAGAGCTAGAAAAACAAGCCAGCATTTTACACTTGGAACTATCGTACTGGTTATACATATATGATTTGACCACCCAATTAAGTTCATTCATCTGTGCAGCTACTGAGTGTATAAGATTGGATGAGAAATGTTGGAATCCAGCACTTGCTAGTTTGTTTGGTTGGAATAGTTGTTGAGAATATGAATCCATATCTACTATTTGTCTGTTACAATCTATTAGAATTTCTTTTGTTATGAGTATTAATTATAGGAATTGTGGGTGTTAGTTGTCTGTTACAAACTTATGAGTAGTTTTTTTTGTGTATTTTCATATTGATATAGGTAGAGTTTTAATCAATTGCTAGTTATGTATTTCTTGTACTTAAGGGATCTAAGTATGAATGAAACAAAGCAACTACCAAGCTTAGTGTTCCTTGATATATCATAATCGGACAGACCACAGATCAAAGGTGGGCTCAACATTACAAACTTTATTTTACCACATAGTAGTGAAGGTACTCCCACTAACACAAATGGAGTTCATAATCTAAGATTTAAGTACAACAAGGAAATAAAAGCCTGTCAGAATGCAACCTATTCGTCTCACTTCTCCTTTTATTCCAAACTTGGGTTTGCAGATTTTTGACAATCACAAGAGACCCAAATCAAAGGCAGAAGCGTTCCAATTAAGACAAATGGTGTTCATGATTTTAAATTTAACGATACCAATGAAACTTAAGCTCCTCATTCCTTAGTGTACCAATTCCGGGACTCGTTACCGATTAAGCAGAAAATTTAACTATATACTCCATCCAGTCTTATTTATAAGCAACAAAAAAAAAAATTAACATAGTTTAAGAAATGTAGTAAAATTAGATAAAATGTATTAAATTTGTCTTGAATCAAAATAAACTTTTAAAATTACCCTTTGTTATTCGTGTTGGTAAGTGGAAAGAGAGAAAATAATTAATGAGACACATTCTACAAGTTAGAATTAATAAGGGCATCATTGGAAAAAAATAATTAATATAGCTCAATTTTTCATTTAATTCTTATAAAAAATGCCAAGATTTTTCTTCTCTTTCATGCTTATAAATAGGACTGGAGGTAGTATAACAGAACTAGCCCCAATTAAGAGTTTCCTATATGGGCTAACTTCAAATTTCAAACTCAATATAACAGTTTCTGCGACTACATGCCCAAACCGGTTACAATTTAATTCATCATCCATTAAAAAGTCCTTACCTGGCTTGAAGAATATGGGGATTTGGATTCCAAATATGCCCTTATGTGGTAATCTAATCCCACATGACCATGTCATCTGATGTTACTGAATTTTTTTTTAAATGAGTGTTAGGAAAATAAAAACATACTCAAAGTTTAAAAGAATCGCAAATCTTATTTGTTATGAAGACTGAATTTACTAAACGCAAGAATGATTATAAAGAGTATTGTTGTTTTCTTAGTTTGAAATGCGAAGACACACGCAAAAATTTATTGCACAAATCATAGCATCGAACACTGGTAGAAAATAGTCAATAATGCATATTCTAACTTTTAAAGACACTAATATATTAAGTCTTTAATAGCTGAACAAACTAGGGCAAGGCCATAAAGGATTATGAGTCTTTAAGATGTAATCCTTTAAGTTGAAGCATATTATCCTGACTCCACGAGAAGTATTGTAAGAAAAGTAGACACAATTCCCTTCAGCACCATGGTAATCTTGAGCTGATAGAGAAAAATTCAAGTGATTACCCAAAACAATCACAACATCACACAAATTTTTCACAACTTCTCATCCACCTAATTCCTCATCGACCTTGTAAACTTTAATATCAACTTCCTCGTTCAAAGAGAACGCTTTAATAGGCATATCAACCACATAGAGACTTCCACCACACTCCACCATTTTCTTCGCTTTGCCATTAGGCCACCCCACAATGGCTGTGTAAACTGTACCAACTTCAAGGATGAAGGATTCATCCAAAAATTGTTCCCAAATGATTTATAACATAAAGTTGCCCCTTGTGAATGATTATATCATTGTAATAACAACCCACCATGGTCCACTTCTTATCTCCAGTCTTGTGAACACACAAATTTTTATCATGAAATAAAGCAAACACCATGTGATCCTCCACATGAAAACTAGGGAACAATACCACTTTTCGAACGTCCTAATTACCAGAGAGATTAAATGCTTCAATCAACTCCACATCCTTGAAGTTCATGATATCCAACACCCTTGGCGAAGTGTCACTTGAGAAAATATGAGGGGTGTTAGAGATGGGAGAGCAGGTGAAAGGATTTAAGAGACGAAGTGCACGGATTCCGACATTATAATCCACCCTTTTGGAGAAGAACACTACAAAAAAAACGTTATTTAGTGGGGGGTTATTTAGCGGGGGTTTTGATAACCCCCGCAAGTGTGGGTAATTGTTAATAGTTAAGGGGGGTTTTAATAACCCCCGCAAATGTTTTATTAATTTACTCTGAACTCCCTCTCACTCTCACTCTCACACTCTCACTCTCACTCTCAAAACTCGATCTTAGTCTCTCGTTCTCGTTCAACCATGAAAGCTCACGATTTCAAGCGGTTTCCACCGATTGCAACCTGATTTCCACCGATTTCATGCTCCATAGATTTCAACCACCGCACGCCGCCGTAGCAACAGCCTCCTCCGCCGTCGGTATGACCTCGTTTTCCACTGATTTGATCTCGTTTTGCACCTTTGCTTTTCGTTGCTATTTAATTGTGCTAACTGACTTGCCGCTTCTTCTTCTTCATTCGCAGTTCTCTCTGCGATTTTCTCATGGATGCATCGCTCAGAGACTCAACAACCTTTACTCTGTCTCATGCTGCATTCTCTGGTACCGATTTTTTCTTAATTAACCTATTCAGATTTCTAAATTAGGTTTTCATTCTCTGGTGTGAAGTCTGGTTGATCGGTTATTCTTTAGGTTTTATTTCATTGAGCACATTGATCCTGATCCTTCACTTGGCTTCTGCTATTTTGTTTTGAAGTTTATGCCTGTATTTAGGACCTAATGGAAATCCTTTTTGAGTATTCGATATAAAACTTTTCCATGTACGTGTGATTCTGGAAAATGCAGAGCCTATGTGGCAATTGGGGCTGGGTGGTGCTGCTTCCGACGAATCGTATCCTCAACACCCCGATGAGGCTGATTGCATCTACTATTTGAGAACCGGTTTCTGCGGCTTTGGTTCCCGGTGTCGGTTCAATCATCCCCGTGACCGTGGCACGGTGAATTCCTTGTTTGTTTGTTTAGTGCTTGATGTGATCATCATCATGTGCATCTATGAAGCAATTTGGTTTGATCTTACTCATGACCTTGCTAAATCAGAAAGGCTTTTTGAATTTTCCATCGTAAACTCTGATTCAGTGTTGTTTTGTAATTTGGGGATTTCTGTGTGTGTATGTTGGTTAGGTTATTGGAGCTGCCAGAACTGCAGGGGATTATCCAGAACGAGCAGGCCAGCCTGTGTGCCAGGTGCTTTATGTGTTTCACTTTCACCTTTACCTGTACCAGTACCTTCACCCTTGCATACCATCCTGACAGTGGTTAACCTTAATAGCAAATCCAGAATTGTCAGAAATTTGAAACTTGTCTCTTGGCTATTACCATTAACTCATTGGTGGTACTTATATTGCCCTCTCTATTTATGATTGTCAAGTGTCAATTTCCTTAAAAGTTTGAAATGTTAGTAACTTAGTTCAATGCACATGTATTTCTTTTATTACATCTCCATAAATACCTTCATTCAGAAGTCTTTCAAGTTTGATTTCACATACCCTGAGTTGAAGTTCAGTTCTTGTTTATAAGAAAATGTAACAAGGCTTGAACTCTAGGATAAAAATTAAAAAATAACATACCAAGTACTGATTATAAAAAATTGAGGTTGTTAGGTGAAGTCACTTATGATTGTGTAGGAATTGTTTTAAACTTGTTTGAGATATAAGATGAAAGCAATTTGTTGTGTTGGTCTTTAAACAGTTTGAAATTGTAAAGATACTAAGATAGATGTGAAATGATTTCTGTTTCTGTTGTCCCTATTCTATTGTGAATTGATTACTTTTTGATCCATATATTTAAACTGCTGTTATATCTCAAGCGTAACAATCATTAATGCTTTTTTCTTCAACACTGCTTTGGTGTTATACTACACTGCAGGCTTGCAGCTGTGAGGAAGATGGTTTATTTGGGTTTGATACACATAGTGATGGTGATGGACAAAAGTATGCACTTCTCTCTATTTTTTATTTATTTATTTAGGAGCTATTTTCTTCATCTAAGTTATGTGCTAAGCATCTAGTTCCACTCATGTAGGCATCTGGTCACTCATATAGGTATCAACATCAAGCAGACATGAATGCTGCGCCGAAAGTGAATGCCATTCTTAGTTCTGCAGGCCTTCCTTTGCGCCCGGTAATGATTGTCTATGAACTTCAATTGTTTTGTTTGTAAAATAAATAACATGAGATATCTGTGGAGATAGGAAAGTTGTAATCAGGATAATTAGTTTCTGTGATGATTCAGTGTTTTTCTTCAGCAGAAATAAACTTTAGAATTATATGATATATTTTCTGGATGACCTATTGACCTTAACCTGCATAACATTGGAACGGTATATTGAAATGTTGGGTTCAGTTATCTTATTCTTTTTGTTACTTAATTGTCAAATATATTTGTCTTGAAGCTTTTACTAAATTTTGATATTATAATGACTGATTTACATGGCATGTAGATTACAGAGGAATGATTTTCACCAACATGTGTTGGTCATAGTGGAGAAAAGACTTGAAAATAACTTGTCAAGGTATGTTATATCCAAGACTCCTAGTCCCCAGGATTGTAAGTGAAATAAAACTTTGGCTTGAAGTATGGTTAATGTACGATCATTGTCGAAGTGAGACTTAAGCATATGTGCAAAGTGAAATCACCAGAGATCGCAAGAGGCCCCTATACAGGCCATTGAACCTTTCATAATAAGCCAAAGGGAGTTGATTTTGGTACTGCAATATGCTAAAAACTAGCTAAGTTATGCAGTTAGTTATAAGCTTGCACATGATATAAGCACACTTCAGCTTTCAGGGGCTTTTGTATTTGATATTTTTCAAGTTGATTAAGGTCTTTGTACCTCTAAGTGAACATTGTCCTTGACTGAGATGATTTTACTGGTTGAGTTCATATATTTCTTAAGTGTATATATTTAACTGCCAGGAGATGCCACTATATATTCTTTTGCTAGGTGATATTATCCTCTTTGAGCCTTTGTTAAAGTTTCTCAACTGTTTTGCTTCTGTCAGGGATTTGTACAATGAGTGGACTATTGAGTTGAAGGGAATGGCTGATCGTATTATCAGTATGCGCCAACAACTTTTTGATGCTTTACGTTCCAGAGGTCTGCCTCTACTGAATTTCCTTTGCAATTTATTCTGCTTGTATTTGTCTGTATGGTCCTGTTTCACTATTGTTTCACCAATATACCAGACTTTTTTGTTTACTCATTCTTTACTTCTGAAAAAATGAAGACTAGTTAGGATGTTTAGAAAACCTCTTTAAATGGTTAATAAGTAAATTCAACAATTAAATGAGGTTAAAAATGTCCCTAGAATAAACTCTAGTAGCCAAGGGAGGTTTAAAACGGTAAATAATCTCTTGCAATTAAGGGAGGTTGAAAACTCCCGTTAAAAAAAGCTTGCGGATAAGGGAGGTTTAAAACCCCCGCTAAAAACCGCCGCTAAATCTTGTGCAGGTACCAGGGTTTGCTAAAAAACGCCGCTAATAATTTGTGGGGAGTGTAACTTCGGGATTTTTCAAAACCCCCGCTAAGTAACTCGCGGGGGTTGAAAACCCCCGCTAAGTGCAGAAAAAACCCCCACTAAATAACGTTTTTTTTGTAGTGGAAATTGACGGGTCTAGATCAATGTGAGGTTCATGTGATAATGGTTTTAGACCATATATTTTCTTTTGGTGGAGGCAAGATTTTCCATTACTGAGAGGAATGGCAAATGGCGTGTGCTGCGGAAGAGGGTGAGGGGAGCGTCATGTCTTACATATACTTTGAAACCTGCGAATTTCGAATGTAGTGTTTTCTAGGGTGATTATATGTTTGGCTATCAATGTCCACAATATTGTGGGAAGATCTAACCATTCTACTCTCGATCTCTTTTCCATTACATCCGATATCGCTTAACGTCTCAACTTCCTCATCAGAACTCTTGTATTTCATGTCTTTCTTTCAATGAAATACGCTTGCTTCTCATAAGGGAATGAAATTGAGAGGAAATTGTTGTGCCGTGGCAAGCCACTGTCCTGAAGTAAAATTTCCGACAGACTCAGTGCAAATCCTAACTGTCAGTTTTGCTTCCAAGGGTTTACACAACTACGATCTAACCTGTGCACTCAAGGCATACCGTATGAAGCCTTCATAAAATATTGCCCAAAAGGAATAGAGTTGTTGATAGAGAAATAATATGAGAGGAGTAGTATTATGGATGCCACACGAATGGAGAAGCTCATACTGTTTCATTACCATTACCAGAAACTTCTTTATATTCAGCAAAAGGGAATGAACAGGAATAAATGCCATTAACCGTTATAGTCAAAGCCATAAAGAGATATCAATATTATTGATTCTTTCACATTTTTTTTGGCTTAATACTCAATTGATTATATTAAGCAATAATTCCATTGAAAAATGCAACATAAACAAACAACATTAATTCATGTTTTTATCAGAATTTACATTGAAACTAAGTTACTGTTTTTGGATGTTTTAATTGGCACATTCTGAAACTTCTGTAGCTCCCCATTGAATCACAAGGAGACACACATAAAGAGAATAATTGCATTACATGGTGAATGGATTGGCGCTCATCATAACTATGATGTGCTGAAAATTCCAGATGGACATTGTTGGGTTGAGGGAGACAATGCAGCTTCTAGCTTGGATTCAAAATCATTTGGACCTGTAAGTTGCAATTACCATTATGAGTTCTTTCATGATACTGTTGTGTGATATGCAAAATGAAGCAAGAAATAAGTATCATATGGGCTAACAATTGAAATGAGTGTTTGGTTGCCACTCAAAAATTGCACTGTGAAACACCTCAAGATTTCTATTACACATGAGCAAATGAAAGGAGACATGTGTACATAGAAAGGAGCCTTACAAACTTTGTAACTAACCAGTGTCGTCATTTCCAGGGCCAAAGTGTACCCTTTCATTTCACATTGTAATTTACAAACTCCAAATTTGAGAACTGGATTTCCCACTCCAAGAATTAGATTTGCCACCCCACTTAAAGTGGGGAATTACTAAAATGTCCCTCCGTGTTATTTTATGGGAGATAAATATTCAAAAGGTTTCGGAACATAAACTGCGAATTGCTTTGGAACATAAACTGCCGAATGTCTTTGGAACAAACTGCCGAAACTATATAATTAAACCAGTGGCAGTGGCATTTTGCAGGCAGATGACAGACCCATTCATTTTGGTTTCGGAAATTTATCTTACGAACATAACATATTTCGGAATATTATGTTTCGAAAGGTACTCCTGACATTTTTTTTAAAATGCTGGGTGGCAAATCTAATACGTGGGGTGGGAAATCCAAATCTCTCCAAATTTCTGAGAACTGTTCTGGGCATGAATCACACCCTTTTCAAATCTCTCTTGGTAAAACCCATTTTCTCATTCACCTTCACATTATTATTATTATTATTATTATTATTATTATTATTATTATTATTATTATTATTATTATTATTATTATTATTATTATATATTATATATTCTCCATTTTCACTAAATTTTTTCCTTTTTTGTTCTTTTTGCATGCTTTCATTTTCATTTTCTTATTTTCACAGATTGATTATCTAGTTTAAATGTTATCTGGGTTGTCTGTTTTCTCAATGACCTTTCTGGGTTGGTGTTTTTCATTTCTTTTTATCATTGTAGGGCAGTTTACTGAAGGGAAATTGGGTAACTGTTTTCTGAGTGGTCTCAAATTGATGAAAACAGAGACATGGGAAGACTTTTCTTGATCAATCTTGAAGGAAACTTCTATAGATGCAAGCACTGCGAAACGCATTTTGCTCTTGTTGATGATACACGTGAATTTGATTTCTCAATTGCTGAAAATAGTCAAAATACAATGACAATAATTTTGGTGTTTTTGCTATGGTATATAAGGCTCCTTAGTGGTTGATCACGATGAAAGTGATGTAGTGATTCGTCCCGAAGGTGGAAGGTTACAAAAGATAGGATCAACTCAAGTTTAAAAAAGAAACATGATCCTAGGATTAGATACATATGAGTACTAATTATAGATTATATCATGTTGGGTTTTTGGAGTAGTAGGCATTTATAGAGTGGAAATATGTCTCTGTGAAACATTATCAATACTAATTCCTAGAATGGCACCTCTAAATTGTGCTATTTTAATAATCAAGACCTTCTGTCACTTGTGGGGTAGGCTACATTGATCAAACATCCCATAAGATCCTATCATAAATTATGTCTTAAACAGAACATGTAGATCTAAATTCTTTTTAATAGTTTGATTTATTGTTTTTCTTGAATTCTTCTCTATGTGATCTATCTTCCTTACATGTGCTTTGGATATGCTCCATGACTGATGAATACATGTACCAGAGATGCCATAAAATCCTGTCATAAATTGTGTCTGAAACAGAACATTTAATTACATTTTTTCTATCTTATCTTATAGGGCAGTTATGTAGTAGTTATTTAATTGTATAATAGGGAAGTTGTGATTTGGGTAGTTATTCAGCGGTTATTAGCAGTATGTGGTGTAGTTATAAGGGGGGAAATGGGGACAGTTTCTGTTTGTATTCTGTTTTATTGAGTGCAAGGCTGAGAATTATCGTCTCAGAGGATTGAGGAGAGCCTTGGCTCTAAGGGTGATACATAAAATTCTCTACCATATTTGTGTAATACAGTAAATTTTGGTTGCAAACCCAATCAACCCGCGCTGTTCGTTTATGAGCTGAGAGACATGATGGAAATCTTTGATATCGATTTGTAATTAGAACCTTGGCATATATTAAATGGTGCACCCTAGGAATATGCATGATATGGAAACAACTATATGAATCAGAAACAAAGTGGACAAATTGGAGGATGAAGTGTTTGAAAGACTATTTCAAATAGACTATGTATCTTAGACGACATCTTAAATGTTGACCTTTTGGTCTATTCTCCTAATCTGACATTTCATCCATATTTGAATGGTTCTGTTCCCAGTTAACTTGATAAAATCTTAGACTGTATATGGCATTTTGCAAACTACATGCATAAGTAAAAATGGGACCTTTTGATGATCTAACCTTGCTGTTCTCTTAGTCTTTCCATTGCAGGCATGGGAAGGCTTATCTTTTTGATAAAGTGTAAGTGTCATTTGACTTTCTCAGTACCAAATTAACATAAGCATTACTGACTGCCAATGTATGACCAGCTTTAAAGCTGTTGTGTCAAATATTTAGCTTTGAACATCAGAATATAAAAATTGTGCCAAATATTTAACCATGTTACATGTTATGCATGATGATGCCCAGTTGTATCTCCCTGCTTTACCGCATATAAAATTAGTTTTTCTATAAAAATATAGAAGGTTAACATTATCTTTTGAGAAAATCTTGATACTTTTATGCTTAATAGTTCTTGAATGCACCACAGCTGGTGCAATTGTTATTGGGATGGAAACGCAAGATCGCTATAAGACTTGAATGTGTATGAAGTGTCACTGAAATAACATCTTGTTAGTCCATGTTATGACAGTGTGAATATCACCGTTGGCGAGAAAGAAGAACGGATGATGATCACAGGATTGCACACTGTGGTTGACATATTCTGTGTTGCATGCGGTTCCATTGTTGGATGGAAATATGTAAGGACCAGTTTTAAAACTCATGGGTTTTGAGTTACTTGATAACTTATCTAGGTGCTGTTGGCATTGGGGAACCTCTTGTTTTTAATATAGCTTATTTTAATTCATTTTAGGAGGCTGCTTATGAGACGACTGAGAAGTACAAAGAAGGAAAGTTTATCCTTGAAAGGTAAGTTGGTAACCAGTTAAATAATTATCTATTTTAGGCATGCTTTGTAGTTTTTGTTTCATTCTTGTCACTCTTGAGTTTTTAATAAGTCCACATTTTGATGCACTTGCTTTAGGTTTAAGGTGTTGGGACCTGATGGCAGCCTCTACTTGACAGCTCAAGAAGCTCATGTTGCTGAAAGTGATGCTGATGATGTTTGATGTTCTCATTTCAGGATCATCTATTTCTTAATTGTACATTCTTTACACTTCCTGTAGTGAAAATCTGCTTCTATTAGCTATTAGAATTGGTATATAACTATATATGCAATACCCCTCATCAAAGAACTTCTAGAAACAAGTCCTGATTTCAATTCGGATTCAACATTTGTTATTGCATCTGTCTCATCTTCATGTCTGTTAAACTAAGCGATAGATCTATGTTCCCAAGCTCCTTATATCATGTAATTCACTTTGGTTGGGTAAGAGAAGGTTAAGTAGTTAACAATGGGACAATGAAGAGCTAGAAAAACAAGTCAGCATTTTGGACTTGGAACTAGCGTACTGGTTATATATATATGATTTGACCACCCAAGTTCGTTCACCTGTGCAGGTACTGAGTAGATTGGATGAGAAATGTTGGAATCCATTAGAACTGAGAAGCAGTTGCATGTTTGTTTGGTTGGAATAGTTGAGAATATGAATCCATATCTATTATTAGAGTTCATTACAATCTATTTGAATTTCTTTTGTTATGAGGTTTAATCATAGGAATTGTGGGTGTTAGTCGTATATGTTAGTTTTATTTGTGTATTTTCATATTGATATAGGTAGATTTTTAATCAATTGCAAGTTATGTAATTCATGTACTTAAGGCATCGAAGTATGAAAATATTCCATACATGATTTTTATAAATTTAATTAAGATCTAAATAAATCAATACATTATTTTTTTTCCATAATAAGTTTCAAAAGATGACTGTCAAAAAAAAAAGTTTCAAAAGATACTCACTTATTTTTTGGTTACAAGATACTCACTTTTTTTGTTCTTATCAGTTTAAGATACTCACTTTTTTTATAACAACCAATTATATAATAATTCAAAAAAATTGTACGTACTGACAATTTATTTATATATCAAATTTGAATATTCATATTTTAGTTTCCCTTATTAATATTTCTAATTCGAACAGTTTTAAAATTAAATATTGATAACCTTTTAATTAAATTACATATCAATCTGTAACAAAAAAAAATTACATATCAATCAAATCAAATTGATTTGTTAAATATCTTAATTTAGTTTTCATATTATATAACAAGGGGAGATTGATTTGTCCATTAACGATGGTTTTTATATAAGAATATGCTCATATTTCACATTTTGGTATTGTTTTTCAACCCTGGGCGAAAATTCATTGAATGTGAGATATGAAATACAAGAGTTCCGATGATGAAGTTGAGACGTTAAGCGATTAATGATCGTGTTGTAATGGAAAAAGGACGGAGAGTAGAATGGTTAAATCTTCCTCCAGAGTTGTGGACAATGATAGCCAAACATCTAATCACCCTAGACAACACTACATTTGAAATTCGCAGATTTCGAAGTATATGTAATACATGGCGCTCCGCTCACCCTCTCCCGGAACACACGCCATTTGCCATTCCTCTCAGAAGATCTTGCCTTCTCCAAAAGAAAATATATGGTCTAAAACCATTATCACATGTACCTCACATTGATCAAGACCCGTCTATTTCTTCTTCAAAAGGGTGGATTATAATGTCGGAATCCGTGTCACTTCCTCTCTTAAATCCTTTCACCTGCTCTCCTATCTCTAACACCCCTCAGATTTTCTTAAGTGACACTTCGCCAAGGGTGTTGGATATCATGAACTTCAAGGCTGTGGAGTTGATTGAAGTATTTAATCTCTCTAGTAATTATAACGTTCAAAAAGCGGTATTGTTCCCTAGTTTTCATGTGGAGGGTCGCATGGTGTTTGCTTTATTTCATGATAGAAAGTTGTGTGTTCGCAAGACTGGAGATGAGAAGTGGACCAGGATGAAACTGGGTTGTTATTCCTGCCATGATATAATCATTCACAAGGGACAACTTTATGTTATAAATGACTTGGGAACAATTTCTTGGATGAATCCTTCATCCTTGAAGTTGGTATAGTTTACACAGCCATTGTGGGGGTGGCCTAATGGCAAGGAGAAGAAAATGGTGGAGTGTGGTGGAAGTCTCTATGTGGTTGATATGCCTATTAAAGCGTTCTCTTTGAACGAGGAAGTTGATATTAAAGTTTACAAGGTCAATGAAGAATCAGGTAGATGGGAAGTTGTGAAAAATTTGGGTGATGTTGTGATTGTTTTGGGTAATAAGTCGAATTTTTCTCTGTCAGCTCAAGATTACCATGGTGCTGAAGGGAATTGCATCTACTTTTCTTACACTAATTCTCGTGGAGTCAGGATATTCTGTTTCAGCTTAAAGGATTACATCTTAAAAACTCCTAATCCTTTCTGGTCTTGTCCCAGTTTGTTCAACCATTGAAGACTTGATATATTAGGTTTCTTTAAAAGTTTGAATATGCGTAATTCCTTGTTGATTGATCGCATCGCCCCATCTGAAGCATTGGAAGTAATTATGGAACTAAATTGCTAGTGTTGGGGATTGTATATTTGTCAAGGACAGTTGAAAATGATTCTCTCTTACTATACCTGTTCTAAACATTGTTCATCTAGTTGTCAGCACTGTTCGTTAACTTATAATTACAAGGCAAAATTGCTCATGCTAAGAGAAAGAAATTAAATATGTAAGCCAGCTTGATTCAGGCAAATAGGTACTTTTTTCTTTTCAATTTCCTCCTCTGACTTGGGGCTCTTTTGATAAGTTTATTTATCATTATTTTAGCATCACTTCACTTGTTCTTAACACATTTTTTAATCTATATTCACACTATCAATAATTTTTTAACACTAGTTCGGGTCTCATTTGATGTTTTTTTTATCATTGTTTAGCATCAGTTGATCCTTACTCTTATTTTTCTCTTGTTCCACTTTGAGATTAAATTTTAACCCTTAATTTGGACAATATGTGTTTCAAGGTTGTGACTGGACCAATTTTCTTCTGCTGAGCATTGGCAATGTCTTTTGGAATGTCTAACATATAGGTTCAACACCTTTAAGAACTTGTTTCAGATTCAGAAAAAGTAAGGCGTGTGCTATTATTTAATTGCTGGGAATTTGTACATCATCATATTAACAAACTGAAATTTAAAGCATGTCATAATTCCCTCAACTAAGTAAGCCACATGCAACTTAACAAGCTTATTTTTATGTATTAGTTACTAATGTTGGAATAATCACAACAGCAATTCTCTGAAGCAGATTTAGCAGCATACTTAGTTTTTGTGGAAGCCTTGAATCAAATTTAATTTATTGGTCAAGTTAAATTGTGTTCTTTTGGTTCCTCTTCAAGAGGTCACTCTATTGTTTGGAATTATCTCAGATTTTATGATGATATGGGCACTGCTTTTGAAACCCTTAATTTACTGCTTATGTTTGTGTTGTTTCTATTTTTCTAAGGGTAGTAGTATACACAGCTTAGAGAAATAGTAGAGTTTGATAGTATGTTCTAATGCAGAATTGGTTTCATGTTCAAATGCAAAAATTGTTTCGTGTTCAAATGGAGAACCAATGTTTATATGATGCAGTTGTTTTCTATATTCAAGCTAGCATCAAAACAGAATGTAAAAATAGTAGTAGTCTACCGATTCAAAGCTAATTCTACAATTAAAGTCATCTTGCACAGAAAGTTTCCACTGAGAACAATTGAAGACTCTTTCTTTGTTAATTAGCTTGCTAGATCTTCAATCCACATATCTAATACTTGACAACCGTCTATGGTAACCTAGCAACCTTTCTACTCCTCGTCAGTGCTGTTGTTTTTTGTTGGAATGATAACAATGGTTTCATGTTCAAATGCAAAAATGGTTTCATGTTCAAATGGAGAACAATGTTATATGATGCAGTTGTTTTCTTGATTCAAGCTAGCATCAAAATAAATTATCTTTCGTACTCTTGTCCCTACCCACTGAATAATTTAAGCTTTTCTCAATTCTTTCCTCTGTTTTTTTATTGCAGAAAAGTATTTCACAACTAACAGCTACTATGAGACTAATTTTTTCAAGGTTTCAAAATCACATTAAGTGAGTAGGTTTTTCCTGACAAATAATTCTTCACACACACCGTCTAGATCATACCTTCTAATAGAATAGATGTTTAAGAAGCTCAATTATTTATCAATTGTGCTAAGATGTTATTGGTTGTCTCTTTAAAGACATTATAATCTATTATTCATCATAATGTTATTTTCGCAACCTCAACAAAAAAAGATGATATTTTTACTAAGGGAGCATATGGGTCAGGTAGATTTAATGAACTCATTCGATCCAACTCAATTAGTAAAAAATGCGGGTTGAATTAGACAAACAGGTCAATTGAATAAATTTTAGTACAATCTGATCATCTTTGAATCAGATATCGATTTCAACTCATCCGAAATTCAAACACATATTTTTAATCAATTCGAATCCCGATTAACCTAAAAATACACCCGGCCCAACCCCTCTCATGTGCGGTCCTAATTTTTGCCATCCAAAACACAGGGAGAAACTTTAGTTCAAAATTTTCGAGCTGATGAAAGTAAAATATTTAAAGAAAATCCATTGAATGTGTCAGCAACACAAATAATAGTAATAAATACAACCGCATAAATTGAATTCAAATCGTCTTCTTGTCTTCCGTTTTCAAACATCAAAATACCAACCAGACAAAGTCTCACATCAACTGCTATTGTAACTGCAGCTTCCAACCTTGTCAATCATCAAACATATCGAACAAAACGAGGTTCTATTCTAGTACTTCTCTCTTTGATTCACCTCTCTATGCAACACTAGCTCAATTCTTAGCTCATTGGAGCCTATTTGTGCTCACCCTATTAGTTATTTCACTACATTTTTGCCCAATCAAGGTATTAGAATCTTGTTGAGTCGTTTTTCACCATACCCTTTTGCACCATGTGATTTTAGATTATTCCGATCTTCATGTTTTGGTTGAAAGACTGAAACTTCAGTGATTGGTGCTTCGATTTTGCTTGAAGGGGTAGTGAATGTTTGATTTATTTATTTTTTGTTTTGATTTTTTTCATCAGGGTTTGCAGAGAGAAGCTGAGGTGATGGTGATGAAGGAGAGAGATGAGGAACTCAGTCTGTTCCTTGAGATGAGGAGGAGGGAGAAAGAAAATGAGAAAAATAACCTTCTTCTTCAAAACTCTGAGGAACTTGATTTGTCCAATTTGGGTATTTTATTTTTCCCCTTCTCATGTTTTGAGTGGCTCTTGTTATGTTTGAATAAATGAAGCCATGTTGTGTTTATCTATGTTATTTAACTACAGAATCCAATCGTGGAAGCTCTATGATTTCCAAAACCATGATTTTAGTGCCACCAAGGAAGACTGGGGTTGAAGTGTTTTTGAATTCAGAGAATGGCAAGTCTGAATATGAATGGTAATTTTGGGCTGAAACTTTTGATTTTATTGCTGATGGGTGTTGTGATTTGAGATTTGATCTTGTAAATCAATGAAGCTTGGATTGGAGTTTCCCTTATTAGAGTCGAAGTTGTTCATGGTGTTTAATTCAATGTTTCCTCCTAAGGAGAAAAGATAACGTCGAGCTTTACTTTTCATGTATCCTCTTCTAAAATGGATATCTCACTTGGAAAGAAAATCTATGAACAACTTGATATTAATCTCTGCTGATTTCAAATACAAACCTTCACTGGAAGAATCAGAAATGACATCAACTTTTATGTGCACAGTATTTTTGTTGTCTCGCTAATTTGGACTTCTCAACTATGTTATTCTTCAGCAGTTGAAATCCCTGGATGCTGAAAATAAGCAAATTGCATATACATACATGAAGCTATAGTCATGCCTACCTATTTTACTTCATTCTTAGTTTCTGCATCTAAATTGCATTACGACTTTGGTCCATCAAAATTATATCATTAATACTGACAAGGAGTTTTCTGTTATCAGGCTTCTTACGCCACCGGATTCCCCTCGTTTTCCAACTTTAGAGAAGCAGTCACAGATATCAGCAAAGAACGATATGGAAACTCGCAATGCCCGTCCAACAGCTTTAAAACCTAGGGTAGGTACCATTTAATGTGATTTCTGAACGCTGTTAAACCATATCAATCAGTTGAGTGCACATAGTATATGCAGGATGGATCGAAATCCTGTGTCCCGGTGTCCCCTTCCATTTCCTACCAATAAATTCATGTCATATCATATCATTTAAAAAATTATGTAAGGTTATAACTGTCATATTTGTCTTTTTTTTAATTGATATGATACAATATTGTTGGCGGGATTGGGAATGGGACACCAAACGGGGACAGAGGTTCTTAATCCAGTAGCCTTTTGATTCCTGTACCTTTATCCAAACCTTGAATTCAACTAACATGGGTCTTCCCTTGTCTGTTCTTTTGAATTCCAACTAGTAATAATGGATCCTATTTTACTAATTGATTTAATCAACACAATACATGTGATCCTATTTTACTAATTGCAGGTCGCTAATATCCAAGCAGAACCAGCTGCAAGAAGCAATGCAGTTTCAAAGAATCATGCAGCAGTAACAGGACTCAGTTCTTGCACTAATGGTGGTAGGAGACCTTCATCATCGAGATCTTCAACCCCATCTGGAAGACCAACATTACCTTCAACAACCAGATCCTCTAGGCCCTCTACACCTACCTCCCGGGCCACCTTACCTTCTGCGAAATCAATAGCTCCACCAGTGAGATCATCCACTCCTACTAGATCCACATCTCGGGCCTCAACACCTACTTCAAGGACATCTCAAAGATCAGCAACTCCAACCCTCCGATCATCAACCCCAACAAGAACATTTAGAGTATCTGCTCCTCCTACGCGACCTTCATCCGCATCAAAGGCACGCCCCATTGTTGCTAAGAATCCGGCGCAATCACGCGGCATCTCTCCATCAGTAAAATCTAGACCCTGGGAACCATCACAAATGCCTGGTTATTCTCTTGAAGCTCCTCCAAATTTGAAGACATCATTGCCAGAAAGACCAGCTTCAGCCACTAGGAGTAGGCCTGGAGCACAAAACACTAGATCATCTTCTGTTGAGGCGAGTAGCAGTGGAAAATCTAGAAGGCAGTCCAGCACGCCTTCGAAAGGACGGGCTTCGACTGGGTTTGCCCTTCTTAATTATAGCTCCATGCAAGCTTTGAGTAGAGCTCGTTTCACTGATGGTGATCATGACAGCCCTGGTGAAGTTGGGACTAAAATGGTTGAAAGAGTAGTAAACATGAGAAAACTAGCACCCCCAAAACGTGAAGACCATCATTCTTCCCATAACAACTCCAATGGGAAATCTTCATCATCTGGTAGCTCTGGATTCGGATGTACACTTTCAAAGACATCTTTAGATATGGCTAAGAGGCATATGGTATGTTCATGTATTCCATTACTTTAATGATGTGGCTTTCATTAATGAGTATAATAAGGGAGATATATTAATGCTTACTTATGCTTAACCATGGTATTCTTCCTTGAGTTGGCTAATAATTTCAAGAGTTATTTCGGTTCTCTGTATGGCAACAACTCATGGTGTGTCTATATTGCTATTTATTTGGTAAGATACTAGAATGGTAGATGATATTCATAGAGTTAATGACGATTAATGAACCTAAATACTTAGTTATATATCCTCGTCCCTTTAATATTATTGTGGACAGTTTTCTGTAGCTTGTGGCAAAGTGCCTATTCATGGACTACATTAAGTGAAAAAAGAATAGAAAGGTTTATCTTTATTTTTCATTGATTCAATAGACAGACATAAATATGCAGAACATTAGAAATAGAGGAGTACTACCAACACTCTTTTTGGAACACACTCGTGTTTGGTCTGTTTTTTAAAAAAGTCGACACATTTGTCTCACTTTTTAAAAAATGTGCCGACTTTTCAAATATAAACCAATTACATATTGTGTATTGAAAATTGTGTTCAAAAAAGTGTTTGCTAACATTTCTCTTTGAGATATATTGGACGAGTGATAAAATTCTATAATTTACCACAGAATGGTATCAAATTTAGACTGATTGAGAGTGACCGAGCTAGATTTTGGTTTTAAACTGAAGTTAGAAGTGTACTTTAATTCAAATGTGTAATGCTGCAATTAATGATGTATAAAATGCTTTGAATAAGTGGATATTAGTTTATTTCTGATACACAATAGTCAAGTTACAAGTTGTATTTGGTTTCTCTTCCACAGGACATAAGGCGAAGCATCCAGGGTAATTTGCGCCCAGTCGTGACAAACATTCCAGCTTCCTCTACGTACAATGTGAGATCAGCTAGTGCCTCAAAGAGCAGGACTATCAGTGTTTCTGATTCCCCACTTGCCACAAGCAGCACTGCTAGCTCTGAACCCAGCGTGAATAATAATTCCCCATCTTATGATGGAAGTGAGATTGGAGAAAATGATTTTGGAAGTGAGAGGGGAAACTCTTCCCCTATGAGTCACCATAGCTAGTGGATGATAAATTGAATATCAGCCCTGATATGTTGGTCTAGGCATGATCATTCATCACTGATCTGGTCACTTTAACTGTATGTGGTGGAACAATAGCACATATATTCATGTGATACAGTGTTCCATGTAAATGTGCTAATGGTAAAGGTTGTAGCATAGCAGTACATTGTCTTCCTATGTTCTGTTACAATGAGAGACTAAATTGGTACATTTTATGAGGGCTTAAATAAGTTTTTGGTCCCTAACCTTTACCAAATGCTTGGTTTTCGTCCCTCGCCGGAGCAAAGATGGGTTTTAGTCCCTAACCTTTGTCAAAAGGTTTGGTTTTAGTCCCTCCGGAGCTCTGGGTCAACGCCGGAGCTCCGGTGGCCCATGTGGCCTTGCCACGTGGGATTAATGAGGCCAGGTGGATTTTTTTTTCATTTTTCATATAAATTATAAAATAGATATTAACTATATCTTAAATTATAAAACAGATATTAACTAATCATCCAAGGGTTTTTTTATTCGTTATCTTAATATTCTAAAGCTTCATCACCGTTCAGTATGAAACCACCAACATCTTCTTCTCCCCATGAAACTCTGAAACCACCAACCAAATTTTCTGAAGCTTCGTTTTCACTCAATCATTTCAATACCCTTGGATGATTAATCCCTCTACAATTAAGCCACCACCCATAAACCAACCCTCATCCCAACAAACCCAAAATTCCCCACCCAAATCCTTTGAAGTAACTCACCACAACATAAGAAAAAGAGAAGATAATAGAGTGGAAAACTGCAGATCGAAGGAGAAATAGGGGATTGCGATGGTGGCGAACTGTAGATTGAAGGGTGGCCTCAACCTCAACCTCCACCGCAGCAACCAAGCCCCAGATTTGTTCCTTCGCCGCACAATTTTGAGGGAGTTGAAATCCATGGTGAGACCACATGGTGGTGATGGTGCGACAATGTGGTAGGGCTCCTTAGGCTCGCAGATCTGCTGAGGTGATGAGAAAAGGAGACAAATCGAGGCATGGGGTTTGGGGAAGAGACAAATCACAGATCTACCTTTCTTACCCATTTCTCCCTAATCTGGTTTTTGGGGATGACAGATTTACACCAAGGTTATGCTTGCTTAGATTCTGGGTTTGATTCAGTGTTTCTTCTTCATTTCTTCTTCAATCTGGGTAGACATTCCTTGTTCGAATTTCTGGGTAGGCAAACACAACAAAAATTTGGAGATTTTCTGGGTAAATTCAAACAAGCTTCTTGTTGCTTGTTCAGTTCAATGTTTCTTCTTCAATCTGTGTTCAATTCAGATGTTAATAATTAGGTGAGTGGATTTGTGTAGGTATGTGAAAGGAAAGATGAAGAAAAGAAGGAAGAGATGGATGAAGAACAAAATCTTGGGTTTTGATGAAAGATTTGGAGATGAAGAGATTTATAATTAATAATTAGGTGAGGGATTAAATTAGTAAATTAGGTTTTAATTACATAGGTTAATTTTCTTTTTTTATAATTTATATGAAAAATGAAAAAAAAATCCACCTGGCCTCATAAATCCCACGTGGCAATGTCACATGGGCCATCGGAGCTCCGGCGTTGACCCAGAGCTCCGGAGGGACTAAAACCAAACCTTTTGACAAATGTTAGGGACTAAAACCCACCTTTACTCCGGTGAGGGACGAAAACCAAGCATTTAGTAAAGGTTAGGGACCAAAAACTTATTTAAGCCTTTTATGAGCTTTATTGTAGGAAAACCACATAAGCATGTTCCTGAACTTTATTGTAGGAAAACCACATAAGCATGTTTCCGGTATAGAGGACTATTGTCCTAATCATTGAACTACCAATTTATGAGCTCGTTCAACCCATCTTCATTTTGAAGAGCTTATTTGAACTTATTTTATAGCATAAGCACTTATACAAGTGTTTGAGAGAGCTTATATAAAATAGCTTATAGCCTATCTATAAGTTGTTTTGAGCTTATTTTTATAAGTTGCTCATATTAGCTTATGAATAAGAGCTCATGCTTATCCATAACTTATTTTTCAATTTATTTCATAAAGTTTTTCAAAATAGCTCATGAACAATGCTTATGCGACAAGGGCTTTAATTATATTGTTTACCCAAACACATTAAAGGTTCAAAGCTTATACTTGGTACCTGGAATCCAAAGTATGTAGTTTAGATTTAAGCATCCATGTGCAAGAGCAAGTTTTGAGAAGTTTTAATTTATTTCTTCATAGCAAAGAAGGTAGATTTGTTTGAAGTAGTTTATTGTCAATAATATGTTCTATTCATCGAAGCTGGAATCAACATATGTTATTAGATTGCTACATGCTACTAGAAGCTGTTAATCTTAGCTACGAAGCTCAGTGTTCTCAGTTTTAGTTGTAACAACTTTTACCTCCATTTCAATAGTTAGTTAGATTTGCTTATTAAAGTTAGTTCATTTTCGATAGTTAGGGTGAGACAAAACCATTTGTATAGCATAGTTGACTGTAAACATGTTGTATCACAACTGTTTTTATGTTTCCTCTATTTTCTTTTATCTTTCATCGTCTTCTCGCTTTTTTTTTATAAGCCAATGTTAGTTGTTAATTGTTAGTTTGCAAGCTTCTTTCCCGGCGAATCTCAATGAGAATCCACATTTCCAACTATACCTATATGATTTCTCAAATATAACTTCAGTTAAATAATAATAAGTTAATGGACATTTGTTTTAGTTGTGGTGCCGCCCCAATTGATTCTCATGCCATCCCTTTTTTCACAGTTTACTAAAATACCCTTAAAAATAATTTTTATCCTTTACCTATCGTCTTCCTATCTTTCACCAACCTCACCACCGTCATCCTTTTTCTATCCTTCACCATCCACCATCCTCTTCCTTTTCTTCATCAATCATAACACTCTTACCACCATCCTCTTCACAAATTAAACCCACCTCACTCACAATCATCTTCTTCATCTCACCCACCTAAATCACCCACAATCATCTTCTTCATCTTACCAATCATAATTGACTCTTTCAATCTTCGCCATCGAGGTTGGGCTTGCAATTACTCCTCTCTTCTTGGTGGTTTTCAACGCCTTTGGCCAGGTACATCGTCTATTTTCCGCACCCATAGTAGGTGCACAACACACATTTTTTTCCCTATTTGTTATATTTCTCACTTTTAAGTGCGAAAATCTCCATGATTTCTCACTTAAAAGTGCGAAATTATCTTGTATTCGCCCTTATAAGTGCGTGCTGTAAGAATCACGAGTGCAACATAAAATTATCACTTTTAAGTGCAAAAATCACCATGATTTTTCACTTATAAGTGCAAAAATTAACTTAAATTCACATTTATAAATGCGTGTCGCAAAGATAAGAATGCAACATAAAACTTTCACTTTTAAGTTTAAAAATCACCATAATATAAAGAAGTATTAAGGGTTTATGAAAATAAGGGGATGACATAGCTAGAAACTAAAGGCGATGGAACCAAAACTAACAAAGCTATATAGAACGCGAAAGAATTTGAACAAGTTAATTTGGGGTTTAACTCATTTTATTTAAAAAGTTTCTTATTTTAAACAACAATGCTTCCATCAAAAAAAAAAAAACAATGGTATATAGACGAAACCCACGAATGCATGCTAAGTTATTGTTTATTTATTGGTTGTTCGAAAAATAACACAATGTGATGATTGTAAATAAAGGATATCCCACCCAATCGGATGTGTCAGCTAGGGGGGTTTGTATTTATTCGATTTTAAGGAGAAAATTCATCCGATCTAATCACTTTGATTTGTCACTTCATTATCTAATCAATTTTTTGTTTTTTCAAATCCGATCCAATTTTTATTAGTTTGAATTAGATTGTAATTCAATTTTTCAAATACGTAATAACTATCAAGCATTGATATTGTGGGGCAATGAAAATTTAAATGTTTTTTTTTCTCATACGAACTTACTGTACAACGTGTAGGTTTGACTCAAAGTTGAATCATATTTAATTTGATGGTATGATCATGTAATTACTTGTCACTATGTTACAAGTTGTAATTTTCAAATTTCACTGACAATTTTCTACCTATATGTATAGTAGATGATGTAAATATCAAAATATAAACTTTTGAAACAATCCTTGCTTTGTATTTACTTGTAAGTAAATAGTTTATATACTACAAAATTACTTTTATTGTAAATGTATTAAAACATATAAACAAATAATCTTACCTTACATTTACCACAAACGATAGCTAACCCATAATGAAATAAAATTAGTGATGACAAAATTCCGTCACTATTTTCATCATAAATTAGTTAAACATATTTTTCAATGGATTCAGTGACAGAATTATTTAGTGAAAGATAATTTCGTATCAAAATCCGTTACCAAACAAAAAATTTAAAATTTTAGTTACCAAATTAGTGATGAAATATTTAGTGACCAAATTTCCGTCACTAATTTTGTCACTAAGTACTTGGACAATTAATCCGTAACAATTTTATCAAATCCGTCACTAAATTCCGTCACTAATTTACACTTTTTTTTAGTAGTGGGTGAACCAGAGAAGTGATGTCTTGAACAGATGTTGGAAGAAGCCTTTCAAGTTTCAACACACCAGCTATATCCTCTTCATCATCAAAATGTGTGCCATCATCATCATAGATGTGTGTGATTTCATTCCGTGAGGCCCTTTGTGACGTGGAAGAACTTATTATTTCGGTAGCCATATTTCAGCCATTATTCCGGTCCAGCTTTAATTCAAGTGCAGCAATATTGCTAATCACCTCCTCTGTTTTAGGACCAGCAGTTGCTCGCTTGAGGGCTAGCTTAATTAGTATCCACTATCTGCACAGATCTCACCATTTACTTTCTCATTTTACGTGAACAAAAAAAGTCATTTAACTCTAAAAAAGTTGCTAACAGTTAGACCTTAAGGTTTTTGTTGTTCTTGTGAAAACAAAAGTTGTTTGTGTGAAAGATCGTGTTCTTAATTTCTTAAAATAAAAATTGTTGATGTCACTTGTGTTTTGCATTTGTTTCTTTCTAGTCATAGTAATAAGAATTATAATTGGCAGACACCATTGGGTGTTTTGAATCCCAAATATTATTGAGAGAACAAAAGAAAATTGAAATAAATGTAATATATTACTAATAAAAAAGAGTAAAATTGGGTAGGTGAAGGTGTCTTTACTATTATTAGTAGTTCAAATATGAAAACTATAATAATAACTTGCCAACTTGTTGATGGCAGGATAGTAAAAAAATAATAAAAAATGTTTAGGGCTTTATTTGGTCAGAGAAAATATTCTTTTTCATTTTCATTTTGTTTTGACTTTTTGTTTTATTTTCATCGTTACTGCCAACATCACATGTGTTGCTGCCACCACTACTACCACCCTAATGCCGCAACTGACACTTTCGCCATCACCACCATTGCTATGCCGCCGTCGCCAATCTCTATCGCCATCACCACTACCGTAGCCATCGCATTGCAGTCGCCACCATCGCCACATTGCCACCACCACCACTACCATTGTTTTTCACCTTCGTACTTTCAATTACTTTCGTTTTCCTCAGAAACATTTTTTTTATTTTTCTATTTTGGTCATATTTTAAAAAATATTTAAAAGAACATTTTCGAAATATTAATTAAACCATATCTTCAACTTTATTATGTTTTAAATGAAAATAGGAACCAGGTTGTAAGACTTTGCTAAGTCGCTCAGCAAGTATAATTTTTCTTTTGGGTTCTTGTCTTTTTCCTAAATTTTGACTTAGTTTTCTTGTTTGCTTGACAACACTCCTCCTTCTATGGCTGCTTCCTATATAATACTTATTATATTCCATTATTGGTTTTGTCAAGCAAAGTAAACTGCAAAAGAAAATAAAAAAACAGAACATAAAGAAAACAATATGTCACTTTCAGATTTTTGCCCCACACACACGACACTGAATGTTTGGTGTCCTTCCTTTCTGGCGAATCTATATCTTTCCCATTTCTTTTTCTGAACCATATATGGATTCACACGTTCCTCTAAACCTTCCAATCTTGGTATCACTCATAAACTATAAAGGGTTTGGTGACCTTTCTCTTTCTCAGAGTACAACAAATCTTATCTTTTCAATGTTTCTCTACACTACAAGTTTCAAGCTTCAGGGTAGGAATTTGGGGTCTAACAGTGTCTCAACTCATTCTGTCGAAAACCCATGTTTTTTTTACCCGTTTAATGTGCATATAGTGCTGTTCTAGGGTCCAAGTTGCTTCGTTATTTTCCAAGTTAATCAATTTATGTTTCTTGTTTTGACCCACCTTGGTAGTTGATATGTGTGATCAAAATTGAGGAATAAATGCATTTAGAAGGTTTAGGTTAGCATAAGAGACTGGAGCTAACATAAGAGACTGGAGCTTGTCACAGCCATGATTGGCCGTTGCTTTGGTGTCTTGAATTGCTGTAAAGCGAGGGGTGAGCATGCTGACCAGCCCCATGAACACGGTACAGAAAATTGTATGATTTTAAATCTGCATAATTGGTAAAAAAAAAAATCATCAATGTGAGCACAGGTTGTTGACTTTGTGAATGTGATTTTCTGTATTTTTTTTTCCTTTTCAAATGCCAATAAGTATAACAATGGTTGAAATTGCAGTTCTATTGAGTAGTGATTGTATTTTCAGGAAATTTGTGTGTGTTCTTTTTATCAAATCAGACATGTCAGAACCTGGAGACAACACTGTAAAATTGTTTCAACTTTCAAGGTTTCTGTTGAAACTGGGGTTGGGATGGAGAGTTGAATGTTGTTGGCATTTAACTTTAGGTTTTCATAATTAACCTTGGTAGTTTGGTTAAATTCCTCAGGAAAGGAACATAGCAAAACTTAGCATTGGTTAATGAGTTTTTTAATTTATTTTAGGCTTTCTGCTTGCTGGTAGTGTTGAGTTAAAACTAAACGGATTGAGTAATGTTATATCCTCTTACAAATAGAACTTATTGCAAATTAAATAAGAAAAATACACATGTATCTTATTCCAGGCGAAACTTGTCTGGATACATAACTGCGTTCTTGATTTTTTGTTGTGTTTACTGTTTGGAAAATTTTGTATTCTGTAATTTGCTTGTGTAAGATTTATGTGTCTGTGATTGACAGTGACTGCAACTAGAAACTTTAGCTATAACTCACTGAGATCAGCAACTGGAGATTTTCATCCTTCATGTAAAATTGGTGGAGGAGGTTATGGAGTTGTGCACAAGGTGAGAGTCATGATCATCATTTTTATTGGTCGTATTGCTCACCATCCTTAAACAAAATTCAAGAGTCAAGACATTTCTTTGCTGCTTGTCATTAATATTTGCAGGGAGTTCTAAGGGATGGTACTCAAGTTGCTATCAAGTCTCTTTCTGTCGAGTCTAAGCAAGGAGCACGTGAATTCATGACAGAAATTGATATGATCTCAAGTATACAACATCCAAATCTTGTGAAGCTAATTGGCTGCTGTGTTGAGGGTAGACATCGGATATTGGTTTATGAATTTATGAAGAACAATAGCCTTGCGAGTTCTTTGCTTGGTAAATACCAGAACAATTTAAACATGTGTTTGAATATGAATCTTTTCCAATTTCAACGGTTGTTCAACCTTTCCATTTTTTATCATGGTTCATGATCATATAATCTGTTAAGGATTCTGTCGCTTCCTAAATTATAATCATCTCCCTGTTTGAATGAGACTCACGTGGCCAGTATCTCTGGTTAATGTTGGGGTACATTGTATATTAAAGATTTTGAAGGGGAAAGGGGAGAGTTTTGAAGCTTAGTATGACTTCTCTGTCTGGTTGGGGTTAAGTGACGTCACGGGTTGGATATGCATTGTGCTACTGTGTAAATGCTCAATTAATTGAAGTGTTATTTATGAATTGGCTTGTGCTAATGGAGAAAATTTTTACAGGTTCCAAAAGTAAACTTGTTGCTCTGGATTGGCCGAAGAGAGCTGCTATTTGCCGTGGTACTGCTTCTGGTCTTTGCTTTCTTCATGAAGAGGCTCAACCAAACATTGTTCACAGAGATATCAAGGCCAGCAACATATTGCTGGATGAGAACTTTACTCCAAAAATTGGGGATTTTGGCTTTGCAAAGCTTTTCCCTGACAATGTCACTCATGTTAGTACTCGTGTTGCAGGAACAGAGTAAGCAAAAATGCATAGTTTTATATTAATAATACCATATTGGGTGATTATTGCTTGTAAATTAGTTAAGTCTTTCTATACCTTTTTCATAAGGTTGTTTGAATTTCATAATTTATCTTAAGACATATTTTTAGAGAAAGAAAATATCAGTGGCTAAATTTTGTGGTTTCTTTTGAGTTCTTATAGACAACTTGAGTACCTTTTAGGTGGCTAGGTTAACCACTTATGTTTCTATTCATGTGACATAATGAAATCACTCTTACTTAATTGTGTCTAAAATAGACATAGTAATATGCTTCAAAACAACAGGTTAATCATCTTGATGTGCGCTGCTAGTATTTCTGTCTTTATTATTGGTTAATAAGTATTTAATTGTTACATAAATACATCTTAGAATTTGGACTAGGTAATTCAACTCCATATGCTAGCTTGTAAGGTAAGGATGGCCAAAGCCTTAATTAAATCTGAAATAATAGTGGAGAGGAATGTTTTATCAAGCTAGAAGTGAACTCTTCTTTCCAAAAGAAAAAACTGTAAAGTAATTGTTTGCAATCCCCTATATTTTTTGGGCTAGATTAGCATTTTTGCAATGTGGAGACCTAAGACATATCTGATCTTCACTCAATTTACTAGTATGGGTAAACCTGTGGATCTTTGGAGACTTGGCCATATCATATAAACCAATATTACTTCTTTTGTCTGTGCAGGGGATATCTTGCACCAGAATATGCACTTCTCCGACAGCTTACAAAGAAGGCAGATGTATACAGTTTTGGAATTCTCATGCTTGAAATAATAAGCGGTAGAAGTAGCAGCAAAGCTGCATTTGGAGATAATCTCTTGGTTTTGGTGGAATGGGTATATTTCTGGATTCTTAAGTATCGATATTGATTTGATGCATGCTAGGATCTTAGCTTAACGTCTCTAATTTCGTGAGACGTAGGGGCACATAAAGATGAATAAAGTCATAATTTAGCTAAAAGAGGGCTTGAGAAGGGTTTTCAGCCAACCACTTCAAAACCTCATGTGCAAAACAAACTATAACTGAAATTTGACCGAGAAAAGACTGCTGGAAAAAAAATTAGTAGACTGATAACTGATAAACAATTTCCCAGTTGGCAGCAGCTCATTTATGAATTGCTTCCTAAATTCATATGATTTACATCAGGCCTTTCCGTCTTCATAGGTTGAACTTATTCAGGAATTTTTAAAAAGTCTATAAGTCAACAAAAAAAATCACTTTATAATCTGAAAATGTATTATCTTGTTGACATTTCATATTAGATTTTCATTGGTCATAACCAAAAAAGTGGCAATTCATGGTGTATAAGTGTATTCATTCTTATAGTTTTTCTGGTTGCTATACCTGGTGAACCAGAGAACTTTCTTCTTCTTCAATAAAATTCTTCTTTCAGTTCTCTTCTCTTCTTAACCAGTTCTTATCAGCCATGTAGCTAAAAAGAAAATGGTATTTTTTTTGTTGAGCATAGAAGTTGCAAAATCTTTATTTCTCCTGACATGGCATTCATGTGTGCAGGCTTGGAAGCTGAAAGAAGAAAATAGGTTTCTGGAGCTTGTTGATCCAGAATTAACTGAATATGATGAGAACCAGGTGAATCGGTTCCTCATAGTTGCTTTATTTTGCACCCAATCAGCAGCTAAGCATAGACCCGCCATGAAGCAAGTGTTGGAAATGCTTTCCAAGGAAGTTCATCTTAACGAGAAGGCATTGACTGAGCCTGGAGTATACAGATGGCATAACTCTGGTGGTTCTTCAAATGAGACATCATCTTCTCAGGTAATCAAGTACAAAAAATCTGATAATCCACATGAAACCTCAACCAACCTTAGTGGTACAGATATTGTGTCAGAGATGATTCCTAGATGATCGTTACATATTCACAAGATGTTGGGTTCATGTTTCTTGGATGTGATGTGATCTTACTTAAAGTTGTTTTATTTGTTAGCTTGTTTTAGTTAGGAATTAGGATCCATGTGGTTCCAAAGGGGAACATGAGATCATTTAGTATTTCTTGTGTGCGTGCATGTGCGTGTTTGTGTATTTGTACTTTGCTGTATATCTTATTTTTTGTTTTGGTCAACTGCTGTATATCTTTCTAGTGATGAATCTATGATACTGAATCTTATTTCTTATATTTTTATGTACCAAATGAAAAAAAAATTATTTATTTATTTACTTTTTACAATGCTTATTGGTTCCTACGATGCACTACTCTGCATCTTCTTCTCTCCTGCTTGTATGAGACTTCTTCAAACCTTGTTCTACATTGATAATGTCCAACAATATCCAAGTCGTTCTATCGAATGGGGTCAAGTTATATTGAACACTAGACATCCTTGGACTTCATAAAAATATAATTCAGTGCCTTCACTGTAAACTTAAGTAGCTCCCCCTCCCCCCTTGAGGTTGTCGTATGTTTTTCTCTACTCCATTTAATTAGGTTATCTTTGGTTTGATTGATTCATTTTTCTCGTTGGATCCTTCATTTCTCCTTTTATCATATAGTTAACAATGTTTAGAGAACTTTTCTAACTTTTGCTCATTAGGTACTATTTTCACTTTCTTTCAAGTGAGTGTATTCAATCCTCTCTTGTGGGGCATTACCACTGATTTTAACTATCTAATCGAATTGTCTTTTGAGTTTCATAGACATTTTGTAATCTCAAATTTCGCATTGAACCTTAATGTCCTTCACCAAAAGTTGAATGCTGTTATCCTTGTTAATTTCCTCAGCACTTTTCTCCATTTCATGACATACTGAACTTGCTTTATGTTATATCCACGGCTTAAGGTTTAGAGTACCTTGTCAAGGGTGGGTTGTTGGAGGCTTAAAGTGCAGTAGCAGTGGGCAGTGACACTCGTGCTTCGTTTGATCTTTTCCTGGAAATGGGAGAAATGGAAGGCAGAGGAAGGATAATGTGAATATCAATGCATTTTGAAAAGGGAGTGGACTGAAAATAATTCATGGGTCTCGCACAAAGTGCTAATAGGAGATTTTTTCAGTACTCCTGAAGTGCATACTCGTCCATCTTAAAGCATGATACTCACATGGATGGTAAGTTATTTTCAAAATTAACTTTTTTTTTTTCTAAAATTAGAGAAAAACAAGAAGATAACTATCACATTGTGAGAGGGATGTATTCAGTACTACAGGAGTAGTGATAAATTTGCTTAGTGTTGATATCATAATACAAACATTTTACATTTGAGATATTTTTGTTAATTTATTTATACACATTTTCTTTCCTCTTACACTCTACACAGTCAAACAAGAGAAGAAACAAAAAATAGTTCTCATTTCTTCTATTTTATTTCTACTAAACAATCAAAAAATCATCAAGTTTGCTACCATTTGTTTCTCATTTTCCTTCTCTTTACTTTTACCTCACATTCTTTAACAAAATCAGAGTGTTAATGTTCCCTTGAAAAGTGATATGTACAGTTACATGCCCTTAAGGTTTAGGTTCGATTCTTGTGGGGATCTTTATCGCATTGAGAGACTTTAAGTTGATGTTGGTGGGGAGGATCTCAAATCTGACTTTGGTCCATATGCTCCATGTTTCTAGCCAAGGCTGTTACCATTGTTCAATAGGGAAGCATCTAAACCTTGTCTTTGTTGATGGATTTTTCAATCTCTGTCAACAACATCCGGGGCAAGTTGATGGGATCTTATTCAGAATATTGTACATAAGAAACATGTCAGAGTTAGAGACTTAATCCTTTACCCCTAGTCTAGGCATGATCATATTTTGCCTCTACCTCCTTCTTGAGACTCTCTTTCACTCCCTTCAGTAGGAGTTCCATCCAGCAATACTGAAGCAGAATCAAGTTTCTCATTTGTTGCTTTAGATGTCTAGATCATTGTATTGCTGACAAGTGTGGTTTCTTTGGCTTCCTCTTTCGGATTGAGCTTTGTTCTATATGGAAGTATGTCTTACATCGTTTATGGGTCTCAAGTGCCTTGAACCTCTCTTCAGTTTTGTCCATGTGTTGCATTATGAGGTTTCGCATGCTAGACTTCCTATAGCATTGGTCTTGTGCAGTGTCTTTTGATTCATATCTATCTTCTTCAACCCTCCTTCTTCACCTTTAAGCACCAGCACGCCTCAGAAAGAGAATTCCTCAAGCAAAAAATAACATGAAATACACTTGCACGGTAGCAGGAAGAAATTTCATCTAGGAATCCACTTTAGAAAGTGCGGTTTCAAGTTCTTCGATATGTAGTTCAATGGATTCCTTTTTAACATCTCCCTTGGGTTCCTCCAACAGATCAACAACATTGTGCATTAGTGTACTTTTTAGATATAGCTCCACCTGAGGGTATCTTTCACAAATGTCATGCAACACCACTTGCATTTCTTTGAGGTTACTGAATTGTATGCGTCAGTCTTCTTTTAATCAAATCATGATTGATTTCATTTTTAATTATTTACATATTTATAGGTATGAGTATGACCATTGAAAAAAGTCAGTCATATATACTTATTTATTGAATTATTATCTTACCTTGGCTTCAAGGTTACTAAAAAAAAACTTCGTTTATATATTAAGTAAATATATATTAAGATATGATAGCTTCTCCCTATAGTAGGCAATTAAGGAATTCTATTACTTTCATGCAACTTTTTTCTTAAACTGCTCATTAAATTAAGACTAAATCAAACACTCATCGGGCAACAAGTCACGAGTTACAAATTCCATAACGGCCGGTGGAACATTCTCCACCTAAACACATTGGTCAAAATCTAAAGCATTACGAGCTAAAAAGTCTGCTACATTATTACCAGTACGATGAACAAAACTTAAATCAAGAAAATTAAAGCTAGATGACATAGCACGAGCCTTACTTTCATGCAACTTACATAACTATAAAATATATTGTAAAATTGGGAGATGAACGAGGAGAAATGAACAATGAGGAATGAAAAAAAGGGACAAACAAGAAGGCGGATGGGACAACTAGGATAATCAAAGGATAAAATGAGTGAAAATAAGAGGTTGGGTTGCAACGTTGAAGATAAAAATGACTATTTTCTAGGGTTTTAGATTCTAATTGTATATGACTCACTCACTAATATGGTGTTTGGATGAAGGTGGGGAGAAGGTTTTCTTAAACTTATCTTATTTGGTTTAATTTTTAGAAACTAAAAGATTTCACACAGGTTTAAACCTCTCCAAACTCAATTTTGACATTCCTGCTGAGAACCCAACAACTCAAACCAAGTATAATTTCCCCATTAAGCTCATCACCATCACCATCACAATCACAATTTTCTTCAAAATATTGTTCATCATTATCATCTCATAATAATAATAATAATAATAATAATAATAATAATAATAATAATAATAGTAGTAGTAGTAGTAGTAATAAATATTATTATTATTATTATTCTTATTATTATTATTATTATTATTATTATTATTATAATTAGTGATAGTGATAGATCCAAAACTTGAGTAACCAAAAAAAAAGATCCAAAACTTGAGCCATGGGGGTAATTTTATTTTTGGTTTTAACGAAGGTATTCTCATAGCTGACAGTCAAAAATGACTAATCAAATACTCCATTATCAGTCCACTAAGCCGTAGGGACGTACCAATATGAGTTTTTTACACTCACAAGAGTTGATAATTGAACAAGCAACAATTTGGGGACAAAGTACAAAACTGAAATATCAATTCACTTAGTTTTATGAGATACATGAGATACATACACATACTATAAACAAGTAATAAAATATAGAGTAAATTACACTCCCCTCCCTTAAGGTTTGCCAATATGACACTCAGCCCCATTCTTAATTAAAATCTACACTCCACCCCACCTATTCTACCAAGTTAACTACATCTTAAAAGATGCTCACGGAATATTCTCTTTAATTCCAAACTAATAGATTTAAATTTTCAAATAATAAAAAAATCTTTTATTATTATTTTTATTTAAAAAAGTTTAAGAAATTTACGATTAATATTTTTATAATAATCTATTTTAAACTATTTACTGTATTATATGTTGACGAAAGCTACAAATATTCTCACAATATAATTTATGATATTATATGACTTTTTTCTTCATAAAATTCATCTTGGATTATATAATTTCAAGATATATGAATTATATTTTAATTTTATATTGATACATTGAAAAGATAAATTGCAACTGCCCATACCCAACTCATATATCCCCAAGCTCTTACCACTTGAGCTATCATTGGAGGACATACAACATCATGTGATTGAGATTACTAAGAATTTAAATCCATTTTTTTGAGATATAAAACTATACCTCATTCAGTTATTCTAGTAGACCAAGCACCTCACGTAATAATCATCTGTTATTTGTTGCATTTCGCATTTTATTTGCTAAGATAATATTGCATGTTGCAAGTGCAACCAATCTATGAAGCTAATAATATACTAATTGAGAAGGTGACTAGAACAATCATAAATTTGTTTTTGGGCTTTTCATTGGAATAAATATCATCTAATTAATCATGAAATTTTGTTAGTACAATTAATCATGAAAATAAGTTAAAAGAAAAATAGAAGTATTTGTTTAGTCTAAATTTATATTTGTAAACTTAAATGTTATTGATATTCCTATACAACATTGTGAAAATATTTAATTGTAAATATCTTAAACTTCTTGAAATAAAAGTAATAAACCGAATTTTTTAATTTTATTATTATTTAAATATTTAAATTTATTAGTTTGGAATTAAAGAGAATATCCTGTTAGCATTTTTTAACATGTAGTTAACTTGTTAGATTGAGTGGGGTGGAGTGTAGATTTTGGTTAAGAATGGGGTTGAGTGTCATTTTGGCAAACCTCAAGGGAGGGGAGTGTATTTTACTCTAAAATAATATATATGATAAAAGTTATTTTATTTAATATTCTTAGTCAAACATTAAATGTGATAGCGTATATATTTAATTAACATTATGGTTTTCTTCTATCTAACGTTCATCAAGTAAACACAGTGCGTATTAATTGTTGTTGTTCATTCTTGTCACGTTTGGTTCCATATGTTCTATCATGTCTAGTTCCTATTACAAAATACTAATATGTTTTACTTAAGAGCCTTTGTCATGTTCACATTAAAATTATAATAAACACCGAACAGAGCGCAAATGTCATGTCCCATTCACTTTTCTTTTTAAGATTGCCAATTACTCGAAGGTAAATGGAGAGCACATCCTTTTAGTCTTTTACACTAATATAATGATTATTAGATTTTATATGATAATTATTATAAAATAATATATATGGAAAGAAGTTATTTTATGTAATATTTTAGCCAAACATTAAATGTGATAGGGTAATTAGCATTATGGTTCGCGTGAATTCAATAATAGACGCCTGTTGGCATTCTATCCTTCCTTCTCCTTTCAAGGGTCTATCCGAAAAGAGAAAGAGAATTCAGTACTTCTTGGTCGTGAATATCTGGACAAACCGCCCCGTGGATCTCTTTGGTCGATATCGTCACTATCATTACTATCATCAATATCGTCAATATCGTGACTATCATCAATATCGTCAATATCGTCACTATCATCAATAAGAAAACCCTTAGGTTATCTTACTGGTGGTTTTAAAAAACCTCGCGAATTGACTTGGGTTACTGGTGTGGTTTTGGGTGTATTGACCGCATCTTTTGGTGTAACTGGTTATTCATTACCTTGGGACCAAATTGGTTATTGGGCAGTCAAAATTGTAAGGTAAGCGTCATGTAGTAAGAGGAGTGGTTATGAACCCTGTATAGACCACCCCCATGGGGGGGGGGGGGGGTGAAGGGAGGGCCCCTATTGGTAGAAAAAAAACCCGTAACTCCTTCTCGAGACATTTTACTTTTCTTCATCATGTGGAAATTGGAATTAATTCCCGTTTATCTACTTTTAGCCATGTGGGGGGGGGGGGGGGGAAGAAACGTTTGTATTCAGCTACAAAATCTTCTTGAGGAACAAGCGGGCTATTTCTTTGCAAAATTGTGCTCAATTTCATATGTGGCAATTCCGCCAAGATCTCTTCGTTAGTTGGGGGAAGAAGCAGCCGCACGAATCAGATTTTTTAAGGAACATATCGAGAGAGAATTGGATTTGGTTAGACAGATCATCATACTTACGTGCATCATTAACCAATGGGATTGTAAAGCGGGTACTAATATTACAGATTGATGCATTTCGGTTAAAAGACCCGAAGTAGCAAAGCCTTGGGTAAAAATAACACTAGGTGCAATTACTGTACTTAAATCGTTTTTTTGTTTTTTAAAATGCGGAACCATATAAAAAATCGAAAAACCCTTTTTTTATTTAAAGTGATTGGTGTATTTACTCCAATGATACTATTGTTCCGGACCATTATGGAAGAAGATTCGGATAAAATATGCACTTCTTGGGGAATGAAAAAAATCGATCTACTTTGATTTGGTATTTTGGTTTAAATTTCCTTATTCCTCGATACTCAATTAAATCTTCTTTTTGAAAAATGGAATTGAATTCAAAGGTATCAAATAGAGAATGATACTCTGAAACATAGAACTAGAATGAAATACACGATCAACCAACATTTCTCAAATTTGAAAAAAAAAGAGTCAGAAGAAATGGTTCGATTCTCTTATTTTGATTTCTCGAACCGAGAGATCTATGAATCGGGATCCTAATGCATATAGATACAAATTGTCCAATTAATCCGAATGATTTGTTATTAAACCATGGTATTTGATTTGCCAAATACATAATTATTGTAATTAATTATCTTGAGGCATAAGGATACTAGATTATCCAGTATAAAAGATTGAAAAATCATCGCAAACCTCTCTTTTCTTTTCTATTGCAATTTTTGGATTATTATTGCAATTTTTGGATTATTATATGATAATTTTTCAATTTTTTCTTTCTATTTCTATCAATATGAAGGAATTATTTCATTATTGTTCACAAATCTTTCTTTTATTATTTTCTTATTGAACACTTTCTTTTTCTTTTTTATTTCTTCCATCATTCCTTAAGTTTCCTGTAGAATCTAACCCATTTTCTCATTGAGCGAAAGGTAAAAAATAAATCAGATTGATTTTTCGATCAAAAGTACATAGAGTTTGAATCAATAGAGAGCCCTTTCACGAATCTTAAAATTTAGAATAAAACAAGTTTCGAGAGTCCCTTTCCTGTGCTCGCTTCCACTGTAAAAAGCAGTTTCCAGTTTTCTCCTATCAACAAAACCGAATATAGTATTTCAATTATCTTTCTTGCAGATCCAGGCGACACCCGAATTGGATCAGTTTCTCCTCAACAAATATGTGCTTGGGCAACAAAGATCCTACCTAATGGAGTATTAGGATCTCTATAAGCATTTGCAATTCTTGTAATAGCTATGTTGAGTTTTCTATTCACATAATTCATTTTTTTTTCACATTTATCTGTAATTCTTCGATTCTTCGAGGCTTACCGTCTATTAATAACTTTGGAAATCCCATATAGATTATGACTTGAATCAGATCGATTCTTTTTTGAATCTTTATCCGCTTTTTGAACAGGGTTCTATGGTCGGTCCGCGACCCCTGGATGCCGAAGGCGTCCTTGGGGTAATCTCGTAGTTCCTACGGGGTGGAGACGATGGGGTCGGTCCATGGATTTTCGTTCCTTTTGCCGCATTTCGCTCAAACAATAATAATCCATTTATTGACAAATTTCATTCGAAAATTATGCAACATAAATTTTTTTTATTGGATCAAGAATTCCAATTTTTTAAGTATAAGTAAAGGATCCATGGAATAAAGATATAGAAAGTTTATTTCTAATCGTAACTAAATCTTACATTTTTATATGAATAATACCATCGATAGGTATTTCAACCGAGATATCGGGCATTAGCTCGTTGTTTCGTTCTCGAATTGATCGGAATAGAAATGGAATAATGAATCTATTTCTTCGCTTTTTTGCTAATAAATTCGAAGTATCGGGGGAAATAGTAGGATGCATAAAATGACAATGATCCGGACATAGTCGTACTTGATTATTACTTACTACAAGTGAAGGAGATACACGATTTAAATAACGGAAAATCCAATATTTTAAAATTGTATCTAAAATCACTGGAAAAGTACAAACAAGACCAGATATAATTTGATCATTCTGAATAAATCCAAAATCTTTATAGACGGACCCAATCAGTAGTTCCCAACCATGAGTCGAATGGAACCCTATACATAAATCAGTTATTTAGCCACTATGTTCACAGAAGCAATAACCGTAAATGGACCGGAACAGTTAGGAAATATTCAAGTGCCTAAAAGAGCCAGCTATATTCGAGTAATTATAATTCCATATTAATTCAAACCAACCCATATGCTCCCATTTTTAGTAATATTCCGGCTAAAAGCATACAAGTGCTGTAATGGGCCTCTCCGTGTGTATCCGGTAACCATGTATGTAAGGGTATAATCGGTGATTTGACAGCAAACGCAATACGAAATTTCTTCTATCTAACGTGCACCGAGCAAACACAACGTACAGAATTGTCGTAGTTCATTTTTGTCAAGTTTCGTTCCATTTGATCTGTCATGTCCAATTTCATAACAAAATACTAGAATGTTTTACTTGAAAAGTTTTTGTCCAGTCGACACTAAAATTATAATAAACACTGAACAGAACACAAATATCTTGTCCCGTTCACCTTTTTTTAAGATTGCCAATTACTCACTAGTCAATGTAGAGCACCGACTTTTACACTATTATAATAATTTTTAACATTAATATGATAATTATTATAAAATAATATATATAAAAAAGTTATTTTATTCAATTCATCTCTTATGCTTAGTCAAACATTAAATGTGACACGGTTATATTTATTATTACCATTATGGTTCTATCTAACATGCACCGACTAAACACAGTGCACGTAACATTGTCGTCATGTTCATTCTTGTCATGTTCTGTTTCATTCCATTCTGTCATGTCCGATTCTGTTACAGACCATTGTGTCGATTCCGTCACAAACCACTAAAATTTAGTCAAAGAGCCCTTGTCTATAATAAACGCCGAACATAACACATATGTCTTGTCCCGTTCACGTATACCTATGTAGCTCGAATATGAGTTAGAAGAAATCATTATTCTTCAATGGGATATGAAACGGGTCGGGTTGACGGTTGTTGTACACCCCACCCCTTACTTGGATAAGACGATCGGGGCACATCAGTAATCTACAAATCTCACACATCATCCCCGTGTCTTGTTCAACCGAACCCCATTCTCCCCTATAAATAACGAAGCACTGCAGTGGTTTGAAAATTGCAGAGACTGCAATACAGGGAGAAAGACTGTGTCAGTGTCTGTGATGTCTGAAATGGCGTTCACCAACCGCCACGAACTTCTCTGAGTGCATTTTCATCGTTCTCCTTCTCGCCGTCTCCTCCTTCCTCCGCCGCGATTTTCCGATCACCAAACTCCGAAATCAGTGACGGCATGAGTCGCTTAGGGTTCAAAATCGATGTCTATGAAGGCGATGTGCGATTGGGTGAACTCGACGTGGTTCCGGTGACCGCGTTTCCGAGCTTCCGTTTCCCTAACAACGAGATTCGCATCCACCACAGAACCCTGAAGAGCGAGCGTTGTCCACCGCTTTCGATCCTACAAACGATTTCCTCCTTCGCCGTCCGCTGCAAACTCGACTCCTCCCTCGCCGTGGAGCAACCGCACCTAATCAACCTGCACGCCTCATGCTTCCACGAAATGAGGGTGAAGAAACAAACTGAAAATCTTTTGAAACTTTGATTTCTCTGTTAATTGTTTGGATTTTGAAATTTGATTGTTGTTGTTGTGCGTTCTAGACAGCGGTGGCGTTGGTTGGGGACGAGGAGGTTCACCTGGTGGCGATGCCGAGCAAGAGGAAGAAGTTCCCGTGCTTCTGGTGCTACGGTGCTCCGGTGGGGCTCTATGATTCGTGCATGGGGATGTTGAACCTGAGGTGCCTTTCGATTGTGTTTGATTTGGACGAGACTTTGATTGTGGCGAACACGATGAAGTCGTTTGAGGACAGGATTGAGGCTTTGCGCAGTTGGCTTTCGCGTGAGAGTGATCCCTTGAGGGTGCAGGGGATGTCCGGTGAGCTTAAGCGGTACCTCGAGGACCGGTTGCTGCTGAAACAGTTTGCGGAGAGTGATTCTGTTGTCGATAATAATGGGAAGGTGTACAAGGTTCAGATGGAGGAGTTGCCGCGTTATTCCGATAGCCACGAGAAAGTGCTTCGCCCTGTTGTGAGGATGCCAGAGAGGAATATAGTCCTCACTCGCATCAATCCTGAGGTTTATATCTATCTCTAATTGTGTTTGTGTTTTTGTTTTTGTTTAATTTTGGGATGTTTATGGTTAAGGTTAACGGTTTTTGATGGAGGGTGAGTGGTAGATGGAGATTGCTTGTTATGATTTAAGGGTTAAGTTTATGATTCTTTAAATTGACATTGCTACTATTACACATTGAACAAATGGGGCGTTCTCCCCCAAGAGAAAAAATTCCTTCATAGTATTGTTAGTATTCAAATGTTGGATTTGCCCGGCAATTTTTTTATCCTGTCTTCTCTAATTAACCATTGTTGATCTTAACCCCCTTAGATTTTTCTGTCTCTGGCTATGCTGTGATATGAATTTTGAGATGGGGGATTCGTATTGCCATGATTTGTCTGATTTATGGAAATTGTTTGATGGTTTGGAAATAATAAAGCATGATGACAAAGTATGGAAGTATGAGCTAGGTAGATAGATGTGTTGAATCATCTGTGATAATTCTTCACAATGAACCTTTTTTTTAGTTTAATTCATATTATTAGTTTGTTTTTTATTTTTAGACAAAACTGGATGTAAAACTCATCCCTTCTTCTATGAATTTATACATATTTGAAATAGTTGCATCTAATTGGTAAAGTTGTGTTTGGAAGCCTTCTGATTTTCCTAGGGATTGAGTCTCGACTCTTAATGCTTGTGTCTTCATCTAGATTCGTGATACTAGTGTACTAGTGAGGTTACGACCTGCTTGGGAGGACTTACGATACTATTTAACCGCAAAAGGACGTAAGCGGTTTGAAGTTTATGTTTGTACTATGGCTGAAAGAGATTATGCTTTGGAAATGTGGAGGCTTCTTGACCCAGAGTCACATCTTATAAGTTCAAAGCAAATCCTTGACCGTGTGACTTGTGTCAAATCAGGTATGGTTCATAGTATTTACTTAGTGTTTGAATCCTTGTTCATGCTCGTTGGCTTTAACATTATACGTTTTTCACACAATTTTGAAGTTAAACTTGAGTCCGGTCAACATTTTGAAAACAAAATCTTTCTTACGGTCTTGTTTGTTTTGTAATAAATACAAGTTAGGCAAGTTTGTTGTTCAAGCTACTATGCTTTCTTATGTTATGTTGCTGGTTCTTATGTTGGTTAATTTCTTCTTGCTTCAATTGTTTGTATCCTAATGGAGTAATTTGCAGGCTCCCGAAAGTCTTTACTAAATGTTTTTCATGATGGTATGTGCCATCCGAAAATGGCAATGGTGATTGATGACCGTTCAAAGGTTTGGGAAGACAAGGACCAGCCTAGGGTTCATGTGGTTCCTGCCTTTACTCCTTATTATGCTCCTCAAGCAGAGGTACTGATTTATGTATATTATTGGGAATATAAAAAACTATTTCTTTTCTGAGTTTTCCTGATAGAGACTTGAGTATTTTCTGTTTTTTTTTCATAGACAGCCAATGCTGTCCCAGTCCTATGCGTAGCAAGAAATGTTGCATGCAATGTCAGAGGTTGTTTTTTCAAGTAAGTTATCAGGTCAAGTGGTTTACTGGCTCAAGTATTATGCTCCCTATGACTTAAATTTATTATGCCTTGTACTCAGAGAGTTTGATGAGAATTTTTTACAAAGAATTGCTGTGATCTTCTTTGAAGATGAAGTTGGAAGTTTACCTCACCCTCCAGATGTGAGCAATTACTTGATGTTTGAGGTATTGGATTGGAATAGGTCTAATTCGTAATTCATAAATGATTCTAGATCTGTGATCATGTATTACCATTTTGCTATTGTAGATGGCTGTTTATCTTTTGCTTTAATACCATTACCAACTAATCTGCTGGATGACAGGAGGCACCAAATGGTACTGCTATTGCTAATGCCCCCATTGTTGAAGGAATGACTGGTGCCGAAGTTGAACGAAGGTTAAACCAACCTGTAAGTTTCCATGTTTCTTAAATGTGTCATTTCTGGTCTCTGCTATAGCAACTTGTGCATGATGTGTTAAGACTGATCATAATATTGCTAATATGCATGGAACATTTTTTATAATGCAATAATTGTCTTGGGTTTTTAATATGCTACTATTTTCAGGATGATAAACTTTCTGTTGATTTAGCCAGCCGTCCCATGGTGAACAGTGTTGAGTTTAGACATGAATCCTCTCAGCAAGCTGCTGGCGTAATTTCAAATGTAAATGGCCCTGGATCTTCAAGAACCCTGGTTCCTTCACAAAGTATGGGCCATTTTATGCTGTTAAACTTTCTTCTGTATTGTGGTTTTTGAAAATGTATGTTGTCTTGTCATTGTAACTTTCCCAACCTTGTCTCAGAACCTGGGTTGCTTGGACCTCCGGTTAAGCATGATTGCAGCTCCGTTGATCGTGATCGTGATTCTGACATGAAAAAAGGACTATTACCTATGAGACATGGTCCAGATATAAGAAGTCAAAGTTCAGTTGAACCACCTTTAATATCAAGGCCACCCATTCAAGCTTCACCATCTTTAACACAGCCTTATGGAGGCTGGTTGATAGAAGATGATACAAGCACCAGAAATCAGACAAATAATTGGACTTTTTCATCTGGCAAAGAATCTAGTTTAGTGAAGTCTGATACGCATCAGGCGCAACAGAAATCGTTTTCTCATAGTATGGCAGTTTCAGGCCCTAATGTTCCCCTCCCACAAGCATCACAATCTAAGGCTGAAGAGGTTTGTAGATGAGCGTTACTTCTGTTTCCCGTTTTTGGTCAATGTTTAAAGTGTTACTTGGAGTACTCTACAATCACCCGTCTTTTTCATTGCTTTATGCAGGCAACTTCTGTATCTGATTTTCAGAGGCAGAGTATTCCATCTAAGTCTCAGCTATCAGGTATAGGTTATTACTTATTTTCATAAGATACCTCAACGGTATTGCATGAAGCATTAGAATCTTATTTGATATTCTTGTTGAGTATGATGAACAATCTGTACGTAAATGGAATAATGAGCGATTTACTTCGGCTGCTATGAAGATATTACTCCCTCCATTCCTTTTTATAAAACCAAACCTCCATTTCACACCCCTTGAGAAATGTTGTTAAAGTAGTTTGTAGCATTAAATTTGTTCCAAATTTATATCACTTTCCAAAATTACCCTAACTCACTTTTCTTAAATTTCAATTCATCAATAGTGAGTTGCATAGTAGAAAGAGAGAAAATTCACTTAAATGAGGGCAATTTTGTCCAAAAATAATTAGTGCGCTACTAACTCCAAGTTGGTTCTTATTAAAAGGACCAAGGTGCACCTCCCATTTGGTTCTTATAAAAAGAACGGTGGGAGAACATGATTATTTCATGGGTTTTGTTGAAAGGATGTAGTTTTTATGTATCTTTTAAAATATTAAGTAACTATATCTGAAGCAGCATTGCACAGTTTAGCAACTACTGTGCACTTATCCTTTTTTCTTCTCAAATCTCCTCACCCAACATTGCATAACTAATGCTTATCTATTTATTGGAGATTTGTTTCTAACAAATAGCTTTATTGTTTAAGGCTCAATCCTTTGGTAGTCTCTTCCAAAGTGTATCTTCAATTTATTATAATATTATTTTATACACATTCACATGTGTGTGTTGATTGAATGAAGTAGATTGTAACTTACCAGAGTGACTTATTGTGCATATGATTTGTGGTATACTTGTATTGTAAATTCGGGCTGCTATTTTGCTCGACACACTACCAAAAATTAAAAAAGCTGGAATTAACATGGGCACTCAAATCCAACTGTGGTAAAATGCTGTTACACACTGCCACAGACTATGAAGCACAAACTCGAACACGGAGACCAGACACGACGATACGTCTAAAAGCCAAAAAGTAATACACAGGGACACGACTTATATATATTAAATTTTTTTATTTTTTTTTATTTTTTTCAAAAAGCAACAAGATAATATGTTCATAAATTAAGAGAACATGAGACAAGTTAAGGTTTATATATAACCTTCCCAAAGTTAAAACACAAGTTAATCTCTTCACAATGAAAAACTTAAAACTTCTATCTTATGTGAATGAGCTTCACCAAAAAAATTACTAAATTTGAATTTTGAGCCAAGCAATCTGGTGAGATATTTTTTGGGGTGTTATTAGGTAAGGTTTCATTACTTTTAAATATTTAAAATTTAAAGTATGATTTAACTTTTTTTATTCATAAAATATGATTTAATGTAGATAAAAAAAATTAAAATTAATAACATTACGAGTGTCCCTTACATGTGTCCAGCCACAAAGGTGTGTGTTGGCTCAATGTCCAAGCTGTGTCCGAGTCGTGTCTGAGCTAGAAAAAAATAATTTTTATTCGGACACTTCTCATGTGTCAGACACGCGTCATAGGCCACACGGCACTTCTAAATTTTATGCACTTGGGCACTTACTTATGTGTTTGTGTTGTTTTTTCCTGTCCTGTTCTTAAGTAGTTGAGTTAATACATTTTACTAAACTTTAAGTTTGTCATGGTGAGTTTTCCAATTATTTCTCCATCTAATTTGACCAGTTGAAGAAGCCCGGATACTTTGGAGTATCCAGAAGCTTGTTTCAAAAGTTCTCATTAACATTTTTGTTTCATTGTATCTATGAAAATTTCTATTTATGTGTTGTGTTATTGACCAAAGCTTTTGCAGAGGGTGGGATATCTCCAAATTATGCATCTTCTAATAGCAAAGATTTTCAAAATGAGGCTGGAAAATTCAACTTTTCGTCTTCTTTTTCTATTGGAGTGCTGCAAGAAATTGGGAAGCGGTGTTGCTCTAAGGTATGCATGGCTTACCTAAGTGAGAATATCTTTCTTCTGATTTTCCTTAAGTGCGTTTTTATGTTTTCCCTTTAATAGGTTGAATTTAAGTCCATTGTAAGCACCAGTAAAGACTTGCAGTTTTCAGTGGAGGTTAGTGAAAGTTCTGTTTTGTTCCTTGATCTCATATGCACCACTCCATTTAAGGTTTATGCAAAGACTTTCTGGTTTATGCATGTTTTTATCAACATTTTTGATATTTCAATGCTCTTGGCTTATGTAGTATTAGTTGCTTTGTTCTATATTACATGCATTAGCTTATTGATGGTTTTAAAATTTAGTTTTTGTTATATGGTATTTTGTAGATTAATGATAATCTTGATCAGATATATTTAATGGGAATGATAGTGGCCTTATTAGGTCTTTTTCTTTTTGGCTTTAGTCGGCATGAAGCACTGACTATGACACGGACACGACATAGACCTCACAACACGGCTAACATCCTGGGACACTGCTATATATATACATATATATATATATATATATAGGATGTATCTTATGAGAATGATACTTTTATATGAGAACATATATATATGAACCTTTAAAATCAGGACAAGTTATTCTATTTGTAAAGAAAAAATAAAACAACTTCTTACACCTTATTCCAATGAGCCTAAAAAAACTAAGACTCATTTTACGAATTAAGCACTATGTCTCGAAAAGACAGAGCTAATCTATCTAGCGGATTTTCCTCCTTCAAATTCTAAGATGGTATCAAATCCTATTCTAGGTTTAATATTGGGCCACTCAACACTGTCCCAAAATCAACATTGCCTCTTGATTTTTCCAAAGTAATGAAAAAATCAGTCCTATGATCTCCATGCTCTTTATGTCTAGCCTTGTTCATGACAGGATGTATTGAGATCCCACATCATCTAATGGTGCGTTTGAGTAAACAGCTTAATTAGGCACTTAAGGCAATGAACGTTTATTGCATAAGCACTTATTCATAAGCTATTTTGAGAAGCTATGGTGTGGGGCTGGGAATATTATTAGAAGCTAAAATAGAGCGTAAGGTCTTAACGCGGCAGTTCAAAGGTAAGGCTTCCCTGAGAAAAGCATTTGTCTCTCCAGAACAAACAAAAAATGCCAGAATAACACAATATTCTCCTTAAAAATGTTATTATGTCCTTATACTTAATTGCTTGCCTCTTTGGGCTGTTACTGTTCCTCATACTTTATTTGCATGTTACCATGTTAACCTTCATTACAAAGCTATTGTCACACTTAACTATCAGGTCTGACAGAAACAAGCTTAGGTTTAGATTTTGTAATCTGTATTTAGTTTATTCATAAACTGTGTTCTAAAATTGTCTAATGCGTTGGTTTAGGTACTATTCACTGGTGAGAAAATAGGTGTTGGTATGGGTAGGACAAGAAAGGATGCTCAACTACAAGCTGCTGAGAATGCCCTTCGCTGCTTAGCAGGTAAAAGAAGTTGATTCAAGCCAATACCTAAGTTGGGCTCTGATTTTGCACTTTTTTTGTTTTTTATCCCTATGTAGTAACGTTAAGAAAATTGAGATAATCTTAAGTAGTATAATTATAGGCTGACTTTCTGTCGTAAACTACTATGTAAACTATTAATTAGTGTATTTATGGTAGTTATTTTATATAATAGGCTTTGGTGTCTAAGTGTAATTCGAACACATGAGTTCAGTCATATATTTGTTTGTTTTCTCTCAACATGGTTTCAAAGCCTGAAGAGAAGCAACCTTAATATGTGATTACCTAGTGGACGTACTGCCTGTTAATACAAGTTTTTTTCACAGTCTGTGTCCTCATTCCGGTTTCTAGCCCTCTTGATTCTCGTGCCCTCATTTTGACGGGTTCAAACCCTGTTTCCAGCCACCACCACTGTTTTCCAGCCACCTCCTTTGCTGTTTGATGTCTCTTCTGACCTGCTACCCAATTGACGGCATCACCTTCTCTAGTTAGGCTTTTCCCCTTTAGATCCATTGTTATCAGCTTCCTCTGCAACACATGGATTCTTCGCTAGATAAGTTTTCTCCACGCACCACTGCTCTTCGTCACTTGTTTCTGTTTTATACCCTTTAGATCCATTGTAGGTAAGATATTGTTGCTGTATTTAGTGGGGCATTATTGGTTCTTATAGTTACATATATGGAGAATTTTCTATTTCTCTTTTTGGTGAGAGATGGAATTTCCTTGTTGCCTGACAACAAGTGTCTGAATATGCACTTGCAGCACTAAGCATACTTGTAGAACAGTTCCCAAGTATGTTTGAAGAGTTAACATTTTTTGTATTTTATTGTGTGGTTTGAGGAAATGTTTCTCTGCATAGTAATGATGAATGGTTGCCATCTGCATGTTGGTTGATTAATGAAGTTAGTTTCTCCAGGCTAATTTATTGTGCTAGATCTAACTTTCTTTTTGGCCTGTTCTTTATTGAACCTATATTAAAAACTTCTTTATTGAACCTGTTCTTCGCAGAGAAGTATGTGGCACATACAGAGCCTCATTGTAGAGCTGTTGATAGAGAATTTGACAAACTTTCCCTTGGACATGAAAATGGTTTCTTGTGGGATGTGGTCAATCCAGAATCCAGTGAACTGCAAAGAGAAGAGGAAGGGCCAAGAGATAGTGCTTCTGAGGTGGGGATTTTTGATGTTTTTGGTAGTTGATTCGACTTGTTTAAGGAAATAGGTGATGCTTGGATAAAGGGTATCTGGACTGGCAATTCCAGATGAAGCCGAGTGGTTGTATTGAGAAATTAATCGATTATGAAATTATGTAGCATCAATGTGAAGGCTAAATCACTGAATGGGGAGTGAACTGGTTTCACGTCTGCTACTGCTATTTTAGACAGGCTTCTTAAATTCCTCCTTAAAAGGTAAGGCCTTGGTGGTCAGTCCTAGTATCTACCCATTATCCAAGTACTCCCTTGTAGTAATTACGGCCATGTTGCACTTGCATGCTTCTAAATTGTAGCATGGCTGCTTTACAGTTCATTTGGGAATACAAGATCCATTACTTTCTCTTTTAGTTTATACTGTGGGTTGATTTATTTGCATAACAGTGGTCCGAGGGTCTATTATGAAATAATTGGTACAGTGAGGTTTTAATTAAACTAGGTTGTTTTTTGGATTTTTTTTATTATGTGGTTTGCTGTATACTCTTATGAAGGTGTAAAAGTTGATTTACTAGTTGATCTGTGAATTACCTAACCTGTCATATGGGTTTTCACAATGATTTTCAGGCTTCAGATGCTGAGACTAGGCCATCTACACCGAATGTCATCAATCAGCCAATGGAAAAGCGTCACAGCCTCCCGAGGTAACTGAAGATAGGATTTAATGTTTATTGTCTTCTGTGTTCTAGAAAATGGAGAGGATCTTTCTCTTAGGTAATGATTGATTTTATCTCAGGGTGTGAAAGCATTATCTGTCTTCAACTCTTCTATTTTAGTTTCACACTTTCCCCCTCAATGTTTCTGGTTATTTTCTTCTTCCCCTCCTCGGTAGCCCGCGGATTCTAAATTTTACATTACCTATATTTTATCCTCCAATGGTTTGTAATTGTTATAATCTGTTAGACACAATGCTACTATTGTACTTGTGCATCTTGAGTCCCTGCCTCTATCCAAAAATGAAAGCATGTCTGCGGTTCATCCCCCTTTGTTAAATTTAAAGATTTTTGAAACCTTTTGGTTGTAGGAGTAAGTACTCCATGTAATAAGTTGTCTAAGCTTGGTTTTCTTTATTGCCATTTCAGAATGCAGCAGTCTGTTTCTAGCAAAAGGTTGAAGGAATGAAGTTACTTCAAGATGAACAAATATTCCCATCATTGCAGCATCTGGAGAATAGGCCATTTCATGAGTCGGCATAAGGTTTTGATCTTTATGCTCGGCTCCTGTATTATCTCTGGGGCAGCAGTTTTAGGTATGCTGTGGGGATTTCCCTGCTAATTTATGTTAACATAGAGAATGGCATTTTTTGTTTTGCCCTATCAGTTTCTAGGTTTTTATGCCTAGCCTCGTTTTTTTTATAAACACCCGGTGTCCAGTCATCCTTTGGATACTGACTATTCCAGATTCCAGATTTATTCCTAGTCAAGGCTCTTTATCCCTCTCCCGAGGTGTATTGTGTGGGAATGTAAACCAAGAGCTTTTCCCGCACATCCTGTGTCTGTTGCTATCTGAGTTACCCCTCGTGGGTATGCCTAGCCTCGTTTATATCTAGTGTTGTATTAGTACAAATTTTACAAGAGTTCCTGACAAAAAAAAAAGTTATAAGAAAGTTTTTTTTTATAGTTAATCCGCATTTGTTACCGACGCGTTGGAGTTTGAATTTGCTGGTTTAGATTGTCCCCTCTCACTGGTTGATTCGAGAGCTCAATGTTGTAGAACGACTATAAAATTTCCCGCTTTCAGACAAATTTTCTCATGGAAAATGCTTCTTCTTCCGAAAAACTTCATCCGAATAAGTGTCCGAACCACATTTGAGTTCCATGTAGCCACAATTTCCTTTTTTTTTAAATGCTAATTAATGTTAACCTGGGTCACATGAAGCTTCGGAGGATAATTCACATCATTTGGCGGAGGATATAGCAAGACTCTTTTCACATTTACTAGTTTAACATGCCATAATGTTTAGTGAAAAGAACTTCCTAAGTTGATAGCGAATTAAAGATTTCATACTGCGGTGGCATTAGAGGGTGCATTTTGGAGAAGTATACGAACAATTGTAAAATGGACACCCAGTTAGGTTAGTTATACGAGCAAAGGTTTATGGGATTTAGAATCTGGAACATAAACCTTTGCTCCCTAGTTTTTTAATTTTTGCTTTGAGATTTAGAATATGGAATCCTTTTGTTCATAGTTGTTTTATTTTAGTTCAGGGATTTAGAATATGGAACCCAACCTTTTGTTTCAGGATTTAGACTCGGAACACACACTTATGTTCCATTTTGATTCATACGTAAAATCCGGGATTTCGTCCGTTTTTATCAAACCATTTTCCCATATGTTCCAACTTTTTTTTAATCATCAGGGATTTCGCTGGATTCTCGCATCTTTCCAATCCTTCACTTTTCCCCCTCGTTCATGGACTTTCTCCCCCTTTCCATACGACACCACCAACTTCACTCCCATCATTAAAGCAGAAGAAAATTGTGCATCACATAGGTTAAGCATACATGTTATTGCAATTCATATAAGAACTGATCTCAACTTTGAAGATGAAATGGTTTTGTCGGTATATTAAGAGTTTAATTGCTACATCATGTTTCTAACTAAGAGAGAATAAATTCTCAAAATTGACTTCTGAGTCAATAATGTACAAAATAAAATAACGTTCTAGAATATTGATGCCTTCCATTTGAATTGATGCTTTGTGCTCTAACTTTCTCTGTTCTTCCAGCTTTGAGACATTGCAGGACACAATGATGTTGAATAAGTACAAATGGAAAATGTAAATAGATGGTTAGTCAAGCTATGAAAAAGAGATTACTTTCTTGTTTTGGATATTCACTAATGGGCTGAGAGGGCCAGCATTTTCTATTGGGTGTTAACTTTGTCACCCCAAGTAACCAATTCAACACCCCCACTTTGGTTGTTCAAAATACCCTTGAAATTTATCCCGAAACCCTTGTCTAGCTGCATTTCGGGAATTTAAATCCCGGAAACCATCCATTGAAGCTTCTGAGTTATAAATCCCGAAAACTCCCAAGAATTTAAAATCCGAAACAATAAATATGAATTTCGGGATTTAAAACCCGAAAATCAAATATAGTGTTCCACCCAAACTGGTGGACCACCCTCACCGAGAGATAAGGTCGACTGGTTCGGAGCACAGATGTACCCTAAATACAATGACACCTGCTGGAATGGGCAGTACTCTTTATAATCACCGTAGGGCGTCCATATGATTGAGTGCACATCCATGTCATCCAAATGCGCTCTCCTGACCTGAACAAGGCACATCCCCTTCTTGCCACAAATCCATCCCGCTGATCTAGGCTGCTCCTGTAAGTATCCCTCTCTATGTTGTCATTTGAAGATGCTTGAGGGATAGTGCTCGTATATCCAGGCCTGGAAGAGAGAAGTTTATCCACTAATGTTTTTCGTCTATCCACACCCGGAATCTTAAAGGGGCGCATCGAGTTCTAAAACCCGAAACAATCCTAATCCAACGTGGCAATGTTTCACAATATAATTCCTGGACCTTGGGGGGGGGGGGGGTTTCGGGGTTCTAAAACCAAAAACAATCCTAATCCAACGTGACAATGTTCCGGGGATATAATTTCCGGACCTTAAACAGGGGGGGCGGGGTGGTTCCAGGTTCTACCCGGAACAATGCTAATCCAATGTTGCCAATGTTCCGGGATCTAATTCCCGGAACGTTAGGGGGGGGGGGGGTTCTAGGTTCTAAAACCCGGAACAATCCTAATCCAACATTGCCAATGTTCCGGGATCTAATTCCCGAAACCTACATTTTGTCTTTCGGGAACCCGGAATAACCTAAATCTTGGAAGAAAAGAAATGCAAAGTACACGAAAATAATACACCAGGGAGATACGACCAAAATTGATTTCATTGATGAACATAAATGACGATACATAAGTAGAAATATACTTATTCATTGCCTAATTGGTAGGTATACCCACAACCGAATGGCAATGCTATATACTCAAAATTTGTTGTGCTTGTAAGAAAATATAATCAAGCAAATTCACTAGGATGGAAAAAAAAAAAGAATTTCACTCTCTCTGGCATGTTCTGACCCCTTAATTTGAAAACATCCAAATCAAATGTTCATGGACTATTGGCAAATTTTCCCTTGTGAGTGAGATCAGAGACATTTGCAGCATTCAAGGGGATCATGTTCTTTTTAGTCTTGGTGCTGGTTGTAGTCTTGATGTGCTCATTAGAGGAAGCTACATTCTCAGCTACAATGGTTGTCACAGGCTCCATCATTTGAGATGGAATGTTACTAGCAAGCGGCGTCGCCGCCATCTCCATTGCATTATTGTTTTTAGCAAGATTAATTGAGCTTGGGGAAGCTGTAGGTTGACCTTCCTCAATTATCTTCTGAAGCTGAGCATTCTCCCAATCCTCACAAATAGTGATTCTGTTCATGTTTTCCCAAGTGTGCAGAGTTCTATCTGACCCTGGCTGCCAATAAACTTCACCTCCTTTTCTTTTCAGGATGAATTTGAATTGGATTGACTTCCCAGCAGGAATGTTCTGATCATTGCATTAAGGGAAAGTATATATAATTAACATCATTTAAGATGTTGAGAAAAAGGCACATGCACAACGGTTATAACCAAGAGTTTAATTTTGATGCACCGACGGTGTAAAGTTTTTTTACACCGTCAACCAATCAGATTTCAAGGATGTGACATGTCAGTTAAAGAAATTAAATGAAAAGAGAGATTTTCTCACATCCTTGAAATCTGATTGGTTGACGGTGTAAAAAAACTTTACACCGTCGGTGCATCAAACTTTTTCTCTATAACCAAAACCATGTTTCTATCCCAACAAAATAGAGAATTATTGGTTTTGGTACCTCTAAATTTTTTTCTTTTGAGAAATAAATCCTCAATTATTTGAAATACATATGTTTGAGTCTTTGAGTGGGACTAAAACTAAATTTCAAGTATTTAAAATACAATTTTAAGAACGGAAAATTACTAAAGCCTCTCTGTTTTATGCTTTTTTTTACCGCATTTAGGTTTTTGTGTTTTGGTCTTTCTCTATGTGGTAGACTCTTTTAGGTTTTTTCCGGGTTTGAACTTTTTTTGAGAGGCTTTGTATCTCAATGCTTTAATATCAATAAAATTTTGCTTTAGAAAAAAAATTACGAAAGAAATTGTCATTTGAAATGAATTTTCTTTAGGTATTGGTCTTTTAGTGACTCAAACCTGTGTATTTATAAAAATTAAGGATATATTTAAAAAAAATTTAAGGGATCAAAAGTAATAATTGATTATTTTTTAGGGACAAAAATATATTTAACCCTAAATTAATTAAAAAATTAAATTGTCCACATATTTGAAATCTGATGGTGCTTACAATAAACAAAAATTTCATATTTTGACAAGATAGTATTGATACTACTCACCTGCTCTACAGTCCAAACATGCCCATCTGACCAGGTCATTGGTAATGCCTTTGAAGGGTCCCATGAACCAAACACAGGATCATCTCCAACCATCAGAAATTGTTCCCCAAAATTACAGTTGCGTTGGAGCTGAAATTTGACATGAATAAACTTGGGTGCCACTGCACAACAAATTGGTGTTTTAGAATTTTGTAGTTATAGAATAATTTGTAGGAAGATCCTATGAGGTTTCTAGAACCCACTTGCTTGTTGAGCTTGAACATCCCCGGTGTCCATGTCCATGTCCATCTCTATGTCCAAGTCCAAGTCCACCTACAATTTATCATGCACACTAAAATATTTTAGATTAATGTAAAATCTTAGAGTTATTATTGTAAGGCCGCCTTATTGTAAACATCTCAAAAAGTAAAAGTTATATGAATGATTTTATATTATATTTTTAACACGTCTCTTTCCACAAGAGTTCACTTGGACTTGAAGTATGGATAATGCACAAGTTCATCTATCATGTGTTGAAATTTAACTTTTTTTCTTATAAGAATTATAGACAATAATGATCGAACTCTAAATCACTTTATCATAAAGAGGCTCTTATACCATGTCACAAACCAATTATATAAAAAACTGAAGTTATTGGTTAAAAGTTTCATATTATATTACTAACAGGTATCATCTTAGCACATAGAAATCTAAATTTTCTGTCCATCCCACCAATAGATTCCAATAGATTGTGGCATGTAAATTAAAAATTACTCATGTAATGTTATAAGTCTCATATTTATTTTCTATTTTAATTTTCATAACATAATTTTATTGATGAGATAGAGAAAGAGACACCAAACAAGTACATAAGATATTAGTTTCATCTTAGCATATCATGATCATGATGAATCCAACAATGGATTTTGGTATAAAACTATCTTGTAAAAGGTTATTGAAGGGTCTAATATTAGGCAATTGAAGCATGTCATAATCAAAGCAATGGGAAATTGAAGGTGGAAAAAGGAAAAAAAGAGACCTGGGTTTTGGCTGGCAGAGCATGAACAGGGTAAATGCGCTTGTTTTGTGCCAATTTGAGGAACTGAAAGTTGGAGCCTTTCTGGTGATTTGGGGATAGCAACATTTCTGATCTGTTGGAAACATAAGCAGAAGTTCTAGGAGAGTGAGATCCTAGCATGTCAACAATGGCCATTGAATAGCAAGAGCTAGTGAGTGCTTCCATCACTCTTGGTCACAGTCACAATTATAAGAAATATAATGAATGATCTATGTTGTTCCTTAATTAGTTAACTTAGTTACGATTTGTGTTAGCAATGCATTTTATAGGTGTGGGGGTCAAAGTAGTTTATGGTAGTGATGAAATTGAAAAACGGATCCAATTGCACGTGGCTAGTGGACAAGAGTCACCATGACTCCATATAACATTGCTTTTTACCCGACGTGAAAATCTCAACAAATTTGAAAACACTTGGTTTGGTTTGTGAGTGGTAATGCATGTGGTTCCCATCTTTTCCTCTTCTAATTGACCTTTTTACATCGGTTCAAGTTCAATGGTACGGAATATTTATTCATTTTTCACTTCTTGATTCATTTAATTTTCTCTTGCTACAAGTATTATTTTTTTACAAGTTTATGTAAACTGACTAAAAATTTCCCAAGATATGAAAGCCTTGGTTGGCTTGAGGTCAATTTTAAATGACGTGGTTTATGTTATGCTTTATTGATAACATGCCTGTTTCTCCTCCTACCTTCGGAACTCATCTTCAAATTTTTATTTTTCAAACGAAAACTACAACAACACAACACCATGTCAACATTAGTTGCTATTGGGGGAAGTCATCGTGGCTTTGTTACTCCCCTGCCAAAAAATACTGACTCTGACTCATGAAATTTCCCTGTCAAACGACTACTAAATTTCTTGCAAGAAATATTAAGCACTTGCAAAACAATTGAAATTTGAAATAAATGGTTATTACATGGTCTATAATTTTTGAGATTATCATGAACTGAGGCACCTGTTTATTTTGACAGGTCTAAATCTAGTTATGCACAAAATCATGTGGTACACATTTATTATCTTATTTGTCTTCTTAATATTGTTCATATAGCTAGCATTATACTTTATCCTTCTTCTTTATAAGTGAGTTCTTGATAGCATGCAGTTTTTTAACCACTGCAGTGATTGGCATCCGTTCACTTGGAGCAGTTGCTGAGCAAGACACTCCAATTTCCATCACTGATACAATGCAAGCCTCCAACAAACCTTTACCATGGACTTCAATCTCATAGTTTCCCCTAATAGCTCTTTCTTCTTCTTCATTTTCTTCAAATTCTTCACTTTCATCATCAAATTCATCTTCACAGATAAATGAAGGATCAATTACATCCATGACATTGTTAGGTAGAGCCATTGCTATAAACTGGCGAATTCCCATGCCACCTTCAAATGCTTCATCAGTTGGTCTTTTTCTTGTGAAGATCTCAAGTAATAGTATTCCGTAACTGTAGATATCTCCAAGCGTAGAAGGCTTTCCACCCATGCCATACTCTGCAATCATTTATAAGTGGTCAATTATAGTGTTAAACTTAACTCTATCTCAAAAGCTAACTCTAAGGTGAGGATAGCTTCCCATTTAATTTGGGTTAGGTGCAACTCTATCCTGTAAGCTAGCTTAGATGTAAAGATTGTCCCTCTATTTATATAGGTTTTCATTAGGCATATATCCGGTCAATGTGAGACTTAACATGTCAATTCCAATTTTTGCTATATACGAATATATAATCTACAACTTAGCATTACTTGATTAAGAAACATACCTGGAGGGACATATCCAATAGAACCCCTTAGGCTAGCTGACATGATTGATTGTTTGGAAAAATTGCTTGGTTCTTCAAACAGAAATGTAGCTAAACCAAAGTCACCAACATGGGCTACCAAATCATTGTCAAGAAGAACATTGCTTGGCTTTATATCACAATGAACAATTCGTGTTTCACCCGAGTGGTGGAGATATTCCAGGGCACAAGCAACATCAATTGCAATGTTCAGTCTCTGGATAAATTTCAATGTCTTGGTTTGAGATTGAAGGTTACTAATTGGATGCAACCAATCTTCTAGACTTCCATTAGACATGAACTCAAAGACTAGAGCCTTGAACTCATTACCTTGTTGATCAACACTTGAGATGGCAGTTATGATCTTGAGAAGGTTGCGGTGCCTTGTATTCCTCAGAACATGGCATTCATCAATGAAGCTTCTCGAAGCCCCTCTTTGTTGAAGATTCAACACTTTCACTGCAACAATTGGTCCATCACCTGAAAGAGTTCCTTTATATACAGAACCAAAACTTCCTGAGCCAACCAAGTTATCCTGGGAGAACCCACCAGTGCAATTTGCAATTTCTGAGTAAGAAAATCCCAATTCCAAGGAGGTAGTTGATAATGAAGTTCTCTTTTTTTCTCTTTTCACAATGAGGAAGATTGTAAGAAAACATGACATCAAGAGGACAAGAACAAGTGCAATACCTATAGGGATAGCCACCTTAGGGGAAAGAAGTTTTCTTAAGGAAGAGGTTTTCCTCACAGTGCATGAAGGAAAATTCAATTGTGGGACACCACCACAGAGCTTGCTGTTTCCATATAATGAAATGGAAGTTACATTCTTGAAGATTCCATTCATTGGTATTTCACCTTCAAAACTGTTGTTAGCAAGATTAAGGCGCTTGAGTTGTGTGAACTCACCAAGAAACTCAGGAATCTTACCAGACAGGTTATTGCGCGAAAGATCTATATCAAGTAAACCTCTCAAATCCTTCAAACTTTGAGGAATGTTTCCCTGGAAAGAGTTACCCTGCAAACGCAGCTTTTCCAAGCTAATGCAGCTGCCAAGAGAAGATGGAATGACTCCTGAGAAGTTGTTACCAGACAGCACCAACTCTCCAAGGTTTTGCAGCTTACCCACTTCAACAGGCAGTGTCCCTGACAAAGCATTGTAAGACACATCCAAATATATTGATAGTGAAGAAAGGCTAAAAACTTCTTTTGGTATTGTGCCTCTAAGCTTGTTACGATAAAGGCTAAACACCAATAACTCCTTGCACTTTCCAAGACTTGAAGGTATGCTTCCTTCAAAGTTGTTCTCCTCCAGAAAGAGTTTATTTATTGAAGACAAATTTCCTAAAGAGGATGGGATTCTTCCTGAAAAGTTGTTGACATTGAGATACAACTCTTGCAGATTTTGCAGCTTGCCTATTGCATCAGGAACACTACCAATTAAGTGGTTTCCTTCCAATGATAAAAGGGTCAAGTTAACAAGATTGCTAATCCCAGCAGGTATATTTCCTCGTATTTCATTGGAACCAAAGGCAAATGTGTACAATTGGGTTGAGAAATTAGCAATTGAATCAGGCAACACTCCACCAAAGCGATTCGTTCCGAGGCGTAGAACCTGTAGAGATGTGCAATTGACCAAAGAATCAAGAAAATTAAGATCTCCTGCTTTACCAGTTCCAAGCCTATTATGCTCAAAACTAAGTCTAGTTAACCGGTTCAAGGCCCCTATGTTCTTAGGCAGTGATCCAGTGAGGGCATTAACAGAAAAGTCAAGAACTACTAGTTTTGAAGCATTTAACAATGATGCAGGAACATTCCCTGTGAAATTGTTGACTCCACCAGCAAACACTTCAAGGTTAGGAAGAGTAAATCCCACATCAGATGGTAAACTTCCATGGAGATTGTTTTGAGTGAGAGTGAAATAAAACAAGGAAGAAAGATTATAGATTGAAGAAGGAACTGTGCCAGACAAAAAATTCCCATATAGTAGAAGTTGTGTTAAACTTGATAAAAGACCAACCTCATGTGGTATGCTTCCATGAAAATTGTTCAAGGCAAAACTAAGACGAGTCAGAGAAGAAATGTTTCCTATCCAATTTGGGATTGTTCCTGTGAGATTGTTAGCACCAAAACCAAGTGATAACAGTTGTGTACAGTGGCTGAGATTATTTGGAATGTTTCCACCAAAGTCATTGAAGGCGAATTCCAGAGTTTGCACGTAGTGTAAACGCCCCAACTCTTGAGGAATTTCACCATGGAAGCTATTGTTCAACAGGTTCAGTGTGGTGAGAAATGTGAGGTTTCCTATGGATGGTGAAAGAGTACCTTTTAATCTCAGTTTTGCAAGGTTCATGTTCATGACCCTTCCATTGGAAATGTTGCAGGTGATTCCTGTCCAATTGCAGTGGTGGAAGGAGTTATTCCAAGAACTCATAATGTTGAATGGATCTCCAACTATTTTACTCTTGAAGTCAAGTAAAGCACTGAGATCAGTTTCATTTTCTTCTGATGTTGCTGTTGTTACCAAGTGCAAGCTTGAGATCATGCATAACAGAAGAAAACCATTAAGAGTTTGCAACAATAAGCTCTTGGAATTTGCACAAAAATGGTTCATGTTTAAAGTTCAAGATTTTGAGGCCAAGTCTGAAATTATATCTAAGGTTTGTGATTTTGTACATTTTGATGGAATAATATCACAAATTTAAGGGCTCTTTTTTTCCTTAGACAAAGACATACATGGCTAAAATGTCCACTCCTATTTAAGACGAAAATAATTGATTACATCTAGTCATTTATTTTCTGATATCATCTACACCAATCTCCAGAAACTCATTTATGATTCCCAACTATAAGATTGGTATGAGCAACTTCATGTATTCATGGTAGAGGACCATACACGCAATCTAGCTTAGGAGTCCAAATGTGGAAAACATAAACGAATGAGTTAGCCCCGAAGAGAAAAAAGAGAACTAAACACCACATCTTTACTTTAAGACATTTAGTTAATTAGTCGCATCTCTTATATTGTTTTCATCTCATTCATTTTTAACCAATGTGATACTCTAATTTAAAAAGGTCTCACCTATTTACTACCTATAAAGGAAGAGATAGTCATTAAACTGAAGAGAAATAGATCACATGAGAGTTTCATGATTCGGCTACTCAAAGACCCCATTGTTATAACTTAAATGAGAAGAAAATTATTTCACATGAGAGTATCATAATCCCGGCTCAAAGTTAGGATAAGTTAGGATAAGTCAATTTGGTCCCTTGAAGAAAGGAATTATATCATGTTCATGTAGTGCCTAAATGTTCTGGTCGTAAGTCAATTTTTTCATCCAGTAACCTTTAGTTATAGAATAATGTTTCATTCACACCTCTCTTTGAGGTAGAGTGAGGTGGAATGAGGAGAGAGATAGGAAGAAAAGAAAAAGTATGAGAGAGAAAATATGAGATGTGATAAATGATAAGAAAAGAGAGATAAAAATAAAAAGAGGTGGAAATGAAGTGTTTAAAAAATGAGGTACGTATATATCATTATTGTTAGCTCAAGTGGTAAGAGTTATGAGACATAAGGGTTGGGGAGGGGAAGGTCTAGGATTCAAATCCAGGAAGGGAAATTTGAAGGGATTTTCTTTTTTTTTGATACATCGGAAAATTAACACAACACCACAGAAAACCTAAGGAACTGCTTAACGATCCTTCATGATGAGGATCTCAAGCTCCCCTGGGGGATTACTCAACACACAAAGCGGCGTCTCAGGAGCGGAGGCTCCCTTCTTAGCTAACCAATCTGCTGGACAATTGCAGTCTCTGCTGACACGGGCCAGGGATATGCTCCAGTCACGCTTCAACAGACAAGATATTTCCTCCAGAATAGGGAGCAGTTTCCTACTCTCCTCATCCCTCAAGGACTTTATCAATTCTGCGCAATCAACATTACAGACCACTTGTCGAAACCCACGATCCCAAACCAGCATCAGACCCAGCTTCAACGCATATGCTTCGGAAAGCAGCGTGTTTCCACTCTCCAGGAACGCATGTAACCCAAAGACCCACGAACCCTGGTCATCGCGCACGATTCCTCCAGCCTCTATACTCCCAGCAGAGGACATGAAGCTTCCATCCACGCACAGGTTCACCGAGCCCGCCGGCGGCTTCAACCAGCGATTCATCATCCACACATCATCCTCGACATCCTTCGCAGGGGTCTTGAAGAGAACTATCTCATCATGGTCGAAGCATATTCTTCTCCAAGCTTCAGGCACCTCCCAGTGTTGAGTTTCAAAAATCATGTTATTTCTCCACTTCCATATCCCCCACAAGCAAGCAATGAATTTCAACCCATTTACTCCCTGAGCTTGCCTCTGAACCCAAACACTACTATCCGCAACCAAGAAACCTTGCCACCCCAAAGCTCCAGCCCGCAACCATATTTCTCTTGAGTGGGGACAGTCCCTAAGGCAGTGTAAAATATCCTCTACCATTCCAGAGCAGCGGGTGCAATTAGGGGAATCCGCCATGTTACACCGAAAACGGTACTGGTTAACTTGTATCGATTTTTGCATCACGAGCCACACAAACATTCTCATCTTCTCTGGGATTTTTAATCGCCACAGCCAGGACCAGTTCCCCGTCACAGCCGGTGCATGATTCTTGGTAAGTAACCAATCATAGGCGTTCTTCACTGTGTAACAACCCTTGTCATCATGGTCCCAAATCCATCTATCAATTCTGTCAGGAAGTACCGTTGGCTTCACCGCTTGGAGCCTTTGAATCCATGCCGCAGGGATTGCAGTATAGGCTTTTCGGAGGTCCCAACTCCCCGCTGTGATCATGTTTGACAGGGTGAGGTTCACGTCATGGATATCAACAAACGGAATCGCTTCTGCTAGTTTGCCCTCACCACTCCAATCTGTATACCAAAGGGAAGCACCACCATTCCCAAGCCGGTATTTGAATCCACCCTTGAGGTCATCACGGGCTTTAAGTAGCCCTTTCCAAACAGCAGAATCAGATTGTTTCGCCTCCACCTGCAAAATAGAATGATTAGCTAAATATTTGTGCATCATAGCCTGCACCCACAGCTTGTTTGGGTTATGGAGTATACTCCACACAACTTTGCCAAGCATTGCAGTATTGGCCAGCCTCATATCACGCACTGCCAGGCTTCCTATCTCTTTGGGTTTGATAACTTGCTCCCATCCCACCAAGTGCCATGCTCGCGACCCATTGCCATTGCCCCATATAAACGATCTCGTGATCCTGTTGATGCGAGTTGTAACACTAGCTGAAAATTTGAAAACCTGCATGGAATAAATAGGAATTGAAGAAATAACTGCTTTGGCAAGGCACACACGACCCGCCAAGTTCAACATACTTCTCCTCCAGGTTCCCAATTTCTTCTGAATATTTTCCAAGAGAAAATCAAAGTCTATACTCCTTGGACTCCCTCCCTTGAGAGGAAAACCTAAGTACTTGCCCAAGTTCCCCACAAACGGAATAGGAGCAATTGTTGCGATATCTTCCTTCACCTCTGACGGAACCCCTTTAGATGTGATCGCTTTTGACTTATTCAGGTTAATATTGAGTCCTGAATTTTCACATAAGGACTTCATGACTGATGCCAGTAATTCCACTTGGTTAGTTGAAGCCTGACAAAAGAGGAGAACGTCATCAGCAAAGAAAAGATGGGAGATAGGGGGTCCATCTCTAGAAAGTTTGATAGGTTTCCACGAGCCGTCGTCCACCAAACTTTGGATCATCATCGAAAGGCGTTCCATGCATAAAACAAATAGGTAGGGTGAGAGAGGGTCCCCTTGCAGTAGGCCTCTCCCTGGTTTAAACTTTGGAAGACGGGAGCCATTCCAAAGAATAGAAATGTGGGAAGAAGTGACACAGTGCATGATGAGGGAGATTGCGTCCTCTGGGAAACCATAGAGTTGTAAAGTCTCCTTCAGAAACGGCCAGGATATACTATCATATGCCTTCTCCAAATCTATTTTGAATGCCACAATACCCTTCTTGGCCGAAGATTTGGCCATAAAATGAACAATCTCCTGAGCAAGTAAGGCATTGTCCATCGTGCCCCTCCCCGGGATGAAGCTATTCTGCATCGGTCCAATCAAAGAATGAAGAAAAGGTCTCAACCTGTTAACTAACACCTTGGTGATCACTTTGTACGTAACATTGCAAAGGCTGGTGGGATGGAGATCCTTGACAGAAGAGGGCTGATCAATCTTAGGAATAAGAACCACCAAGATTTCCATTATCTCCGCCGGAGCCACACCATCCCGGAACGCATCTCGCACCAACTTCCACAGAGCATCACCCACATGGTTCCAATATTTCTTATAAAAGAGGGGTTGGAAACCATCCGGGCCTGGAGAAGTGTAAGATTTCATAGCCATAAGAGCCTCCTTCACCTCTTCCTTCGATACCGGTTGACTTAAGGAGGCTCTCGCCCCAACCGATAGGCTCGGGAAGTGAGAATGGGAGAACGCAGAAGACATAGGAGGCAACCTCGAGGCAAACAGGTTGGTGAAGAACCCTTGGACCTCATTTTTCAGAATTTCCACGTCAGAGCACCAATCTCCATTGTCGAGCTTTAACTGATGGATATAATTTCGCTTGCGCCGAATAATAGTTCGAGTGTGGAAGTAGGCAGTGTTCCTATCCCCCAATCTCACTCTATTTTCTCTAGACTTCTGGTACCACAGGAGTTCCTCCTGTTTAAGAATATTCCGGTATTCCCGTTGCAATTCAGATTCAAACAACACCATATCTGATGTGACCCTCATATCAAGTTCCCTCTGCACTCCTCTGAGACGACCCTCCAAGTGTCTTTTCCTCCTGAGGATATCCCCAAAGACCTCTTTGTTGAAAATCAAGGATGCGTCTCTCACTCTTCCAAGCTAAGTTTGGATATTCTCCTCCCCTTGCCTCCACGAGTTTTCCACCACAGCATCAAATTGATCATGCTCGATCCAGGCGGCGAGAAAACGGAAGGGGCGGTCTTGCAAGTGTAAATTGGACACACCGCAGTGAAGAAGAAGGAGACTATGATCAGAGTGGACCCTGTTAAGGACCTCCACAAAAGCATCCGGGAAAGCCACGCACCACTCCACATCACCCACTGCTCGATCTAGCCTCTTTGACAGGACTAGTCTGTTATTCACTTTTTTGAACCAAGTGAATTTCCGCGCCACGGAACCCAAATCCACCAGATTGCAGCTATCTAACAGCGCTGCAAAATTACCCGCCCGGTTTGGAAGAAAATCCTCTCCCTGGACCTCTGATGACAGAAGAATTTCGTTAAAATCTCCAAGGAGGAGCCAAGGAAGATGAGTGGCGGCTCGCAGCTGCACCAACTACTCCCATAATACCTCTCTCTGGGCTGGAACCGGAGAGGCATAGACTGCACTGCATAACCAAGATAGGTTTGCCTTCCAAATCTCAAAAGTCACCACCTGCTGCTGCATGTTCACCATTCTGAAATTTACATTGGACCCTTTGTGAGCTAGGGCCCAAATTCCCCCACTAAAGCCCCTGGCCTCCTCAATGACAATAGGTGCATAGTCAAGGGAATCCCAAAATCTTTTAGCTCTAGAAAATAAGCATTTAGTTTCTAGAAGAATAACGACATCCGGTCTCTTGCTACGGATAATGTCCTTCATAGCAAGTTTCCCATGCTCATGGAGAGAACCTCTTATATTCCAAGACACAATTTTAAAATCAGTAAAACCAATCATTAAAACTATCATTGGAAAAAGGGAGAAACCTCCCTGGACCCACAGGCCAGGCTCGTCCTTGTTCAATGGCTGCATTGATAACATTATTTTGCAACACCCGGATCCCACCTGACTGAATAACCAGGGAAAGCTCATTATTAGCCACATTACACATGGCCATAGCATCATCAGGAGTATTCAGTTTGTCCTCTAGCCTCAATGGACCCTGATTGGCATTAATACCATCCTCCTTGGCCCCACGATCAACTTCATCACCACGCAATCTACGTTTCTTGTTGGTCACAGCTGGAGCCGTTGGCTTGGTGGGACCACTAGCTGTTTTGAATTCAAAGCCTTTATCCTTGGGAACCATAATTGCCTTTTCCTTGATTCCGTCCCTTGTTTTTTGGCCCCCATGATCAGCAATCATCAGCCCTTGATTGTCGTATTTATTTCCGCGTGGAACATTCCTTGGAGCCTTAGCCTTTATAGCCTCATCATTACTCTTTGCTTTTCCGTTATTCCTTTTAGTGCCAGGAATATTCCCTCCTGCCTCCTTGGGATCCTGCTGGGTTGACTTCTTCTTTCCCTTTTTCTTTTTCACCACCGTCATCCATGGCCCTAGGGGCTGTATATTTGCCTCATCACTTTCTTTTAAAGTTTGTCTCTCAACCTCTATTGCACCATCAATGCCATTCCCCTCATTAATGCTCGGTTCCGTAACTGGCGCACTGGGTAACGGGCTGCATTCACTCAGGATCTCCATGGGCCCCTCCTTCTCCTTACCGGCCAAACTTTCCTCTTGGCCTCTAGCCGCCGGGGTTGCTGACGGCGCCGGAGACGGTTTTGTTGCCTGCTGCACTGGACCACGACACTCACGGGTTCTATGCCCATAACAACCACATTTGGTACAAATCACATGAAGTCCCTCATACTCAATATTATACCAGAACTCTTCCAAACAAATTTTTCCCACCACTGGCTTGTTGAGATCCAGTTCAACACAGATTCTAGCGAATCTACCTCTTTCTGCTCTGAGTGTGCTTCTATCCAGCTTTACCGGTTTGCCGATGGCTCGGGCCGCAGACATCAAATAGCTCCCATTGTAGAACGCCACATTCAAACTTGGTATTCTAATCCAAGCCAATGTCTTCTTGACTCTTGCTGCCGGTGATATGAACTCCGGACTCCATATAGCCACCGCCAGGTAATGATCAAAAATCATCCAGGGGCCGCCGGCAATGACCTTGTCCTTGTCTCCATCTCTGTCAAATTTGACTATGTAAAACCCATTATCCACATCAATGAGGTCGAACTCCCCGGAGGGCCTCCATAAGCTTGTTAACTTTGTTTTCATCAATTGATATCCCAGCCTCTTCCCCAGTAGGGAGATGACCAGGGAATTCTTCCATGGCGAACACATGTTCTCTATCACCTCACGATCGACTACTATTTTAGGTAGTAGTGGATTATCGTTGATGTAGACCACTCTCATTGTGCCATTATCAATCAGATCCTCAAACTTCTGAGGCGGGGGGGCAGGGGACCCTCCCATCAGCTTGTCTTTGAAGGTTGTACGTGGTTGCTGGGTGCCGTCCTCCGGCGGCTTCGGGCTGCCTTCTCCCAAGGGAGAGAAAGCCGGTGACTCACACTCCATCGTCGTTGCTGATATATAACATGTTTTGAAGGGATTTTCTAACTTACTAACAACTAACCACTAACATTTACCTATAAAAAAAATTATGGCTTAATCCTCAAGTTAGTCCCTGTCTTTGTTTCGCCGTCTGAACCAGATCCCTGATCAGAAAAATTTGTGGAAAAGCTCCTCTTCTTTGTAAATCGTTTGGAGCAAGTCCTCGCCGGAGCCTAGAGCTCCAGCGAATGATGAAGTGTCACGCTGACTGTATTAAATTTGCTTACGTGGATTTTAAAAATAAATTAAAAAATAAATTATACATCATAAAATTAAATTAAATTAGTAACCTAAATTACCCCAAATTAATTAATTAAACCACACATAAAAAAAAAATTAATTAAACCTAACCTTATTAATCTTCATCAATATTTCATCCATCTTCAAACTCAAAACCCAGAAGTTTTGTACCAAGAAACTCACTTCAAATTTCAACTATTCAAACTACCTTTTTTCTACAAGGATTTCATTTTTCATCTCATGCATGAACAAATTACAAAGCTCAAATTTTTACTGTGCTAACTCAAAAGCAGTGTCATCTTCCCTCACCTTTTCTTACCATGTTCTTGTTTTGGTGCTCTGCTTTCTTTGCACTATTTTTTGGTTCTTGAGGTGACAGAAAAACTTGGGGTATTTCACGAGAAGCGTTGGTGTTGAGATTTTCTGAGTCAGAACCCCACCATCGATTTCTCCCCCCTTCAACCCCATCCTACCTAGAAACCCAGAAACTCAATTCCCACTTTGTTCTTCAACTTCTTCCTCATCTTTCTCCTTAATCCCTCCCTCACCCAATCCCAAAGAAAAAAAAAAAAAAAAAAACCAAATCGGAGAAAGATAACAGCTTCCCGAATCATCACTTCTCTTCTACTTGCTCACGTTCTCATCCCAAATCTGAGAAAGTTAACAACTTTTCTCTCCCATTGTCCAGCAAGATGAGGAACAAGGAAAAGGATGAGCAAAGAAAACCTTTTTTGTCCAGATCCAGCAAGGGTGAACCCCTAATCACCATCATCGAGCCATTGTTTCTTGTTCTGCTTGGAAGAGTTTGTGTTTTTGTTCTTAATTCCAAATCAATGTTTGAATGATGACAATTATGATTGAACGTAGCTTTGTGGTTTCTGTGCTATTTGAAATTAGACGAATTGAGATTTAGGGTTCCTTTATTTGGGGATTTTGCCTCTGTTGTGGTGTTTTGTGGTCTGATGTCAAGTTAATTGGCTGAATTTAGATATGTAATAAAGTAGCTTTTTTAATAAGTTTAATTTTAATTAATTAATTTGGGGTAATTTGGGTTTTTTTTTTATTTTCTGATGTGTAATTTATTTTTTATTTTTTATTTATTTTTAAAATCCACGTAAGCAAATTTAATACAGTCAGTGTGACACTTCATCACTCGCCGGAGCTCCGGACTCCGGCGAGGACTTGCTCCAAATGATTTACAAAGAAAATGAGTTTTTCCACAAATTTTTCTGATCAGGGACCTGGTTCAGACGGCGAGACAAAAACAGGGACTAATTTGAGGATTAAGCCAAAAATTATTGTTACTTATCCGTTCAAAAAAACCTTTAGTTAATTAACGCTAACAATTTGTCTTAGGTAGAATATTAAGTGCAGAGTACATTATATATGTGGCATTATTACTTGGATAAAATTAGGTGATAACCTGGGCGCTGAGCAATGCACTGGTTTATTAAAAATGCATTTAAAATTTTTTTAGTTAGAAATTGTAGATACTTCAACTAACTTATAGTTATATATTTTCTCTAGAATTATATGAAGAAAGTTTCTTGTTCTTTTGAACGTATATGAAGAACTATATGAAAATTTCAATAATTAATTATAGATGGTAAAAGTAAATAATATTCTATTTTAGTGTAGGAGACTGACGAAAATATTTGATAGAGACAGAAAATTAAGGCTTAAAAATATAGCAAATGTTATTTTTAGTTCCTGAAAATATTTCTTAGTTTTTAATCCCTAAATATATACATTATTATCTTTTTTTGTCATTTCCGTTAACCTTTGCTTATATGATACAAAGAATGGTAACTCAATCATGTTATACGGTTTTTTTTTTTTTTTTTAATTCTTGTTAGACAATTACGTACACAATTTGATTTATTTCAAATTACGTGTCACAATATAATTTGATGTTCCATAGAGATTCACATGCTTTTCAAGTACACAAACTATGTGACACTTAATTAATTGTGTTAATAACTGAGTCGTCATCTACTAAAAAAAAACTTAATAACCGAGTCGTCCAATGCTAAATCAAATAAAATATTCAAAGTATGAAGAGTGATTCATCATTCTGTAAGCCACATTAGAAAACTTAAGGACAAGAACTAAAAAAAAAAATTATGCATGAATCTAAATTTTTATTTTAAAGGTTAAATATGTTATAGGTCCTGACATATAGGGTATAATCTAAATTGTTTATATGATCAGTTAGTGTTATATAATCTAAGGACTCGTTTGGTATATCGCATTAGACATAATAGTATAAACTTATACAATACATTATGAGTTTATCCATTGTTTGGTGCTAGGGGTGGAAATAAGCCAAGCCAAGCCAAGTTTTGTGTGTGACCTGCATTGTGTTTTCATGGCCCGAGCTTGACTTGTGGCTTGTCAACAAGCCAAATTTTAAGGCCTGGCTTGGCTTATTTTAAAGTCTGGCTTGATCTACAAGCCTACTTAAAAGACTATTTATCTAAAACGGTGGTGGTCGTGACTCATGGTTGCGGAGAACAGACGGACTTTGGGCGCCACACTGGTGGCTGGTTGCGGCAGATGTTGCTGTGTCTCTTGTGCTGTGCTAAAATTCTGAAAGGCTTCTAATCTTAGTTAGGGACTTTGGGATTTATGTTTTATACAAAGTAAAGTAAACATCAGTTTTAAAAAAAATAGTATATTATTATATTATATTTATTTATAATATTAATAAAAATAATAGATAAGCAAGCCGGCATATTAAGCCAAATAGGCTTTTATGATAGCTTGAGCTTGACATTTTTAGTTAATTAAGTCTTTTAAAAAGGCTAAGCCCAACTTTTTTAATAAACGAGTCAAGCTAAGACAAGCCTCTGACGAGCCAAGCCACAAGCTCCTGTTGGGCCGCTTGGCTTATTTTCACTCCTATTTGGTGCTCACATTGTATTGTATAAGCTTATACATCAATCTCCTCTTATACATCAAAATGATGTATTACTTAATCCACCATATAGATGATGGATAAGGCATGATAAAAGTGCAATGTATAAACTACTTCAATATATTTAATCAACCGCCACCACAATCACCCTCCACCACCACCGCCTCCACCACTACCACCACCGTCACAGCCGCCACCATCATCGCCGCCACCACCACCATCAACACTGTCACTGCCACCACAACCACCACAACAACAACCACCCTCCACCACTACCGCCGCCACCACCACTGTCACCACAACCACCCTCCACCACCACCGCCTCCACCACTACCACCACCATTGCCGCCACCACCGCCGCCGCCACCACGCTCTAGTCATCGTTATTGCCACTACCGCCACCCTCCACCATCACTGCCACCACCACCACCACTGTCGTCGTCGCCACCATTGCCACCATCGTTGATACCTTCATACCACTACTGTCGCCGCCCCCACCCTCCACCACCACCACCACCACCACCAAGACCACCATCCACCACCACTGTCACTGCCACTAACGCCACCACCACTGCCACCATCATCACCTTCCAATATCACCACTACCACACCACCAGTGTTGCTAACAAAATTATACAGTGTATGACCAAACGTTGTATAGTATTAAAAATTTATCAGGTCTTATCTTATTAGGCCTAATACAATCAGACTTTATACTATCAAGTCTTATACTATACAGCGTACCAAACGAGCCCTAAATTGTTCTTTTTTTCAACTAGATATATTATGCTTTATTGATAACATGCCTCTTTCTCCTCCTACCTTCGGAACTCATCAAAATTTTATTTTCCAATCGAAAACTATAACAACACAATACCATGTCAACACTAGTTGCTATTGGGGGAAGTCATTCGTGGCTTTGATACTCCCCTGCCAAAACAATGGTGACTCTGACTCATGAAATTTCCCTGCCACACGACTGCTAAATTTCTTGCAAGAAATATTAAGTAGTTACAAAACAATTGAATGGTTATTACAAGGTCTATAATTTTTAACATTATCATAAACGAGGCACCTGCTTTTTTTGACAGGTCTAACTCTAGATATGATCAAACTCTGGTGGTGCATATTTGTTACCTTATTTGTCTTCTTACTATTGTTCACACAGCATTATACTTTATCCTAGTTCATTATGAGTGAGTTCTTGATAGCATGCAGTTTTTTTACCACTGCAGTGATTGGCATCCTTTCACCTGGAGCAGTTTCTGAGCAAGACACTCCAATTTCAAACACTGATACAATGCATTTCTCCAACAAACCTTTAGCATGAACTGTTGGTTTCTAACAAATAAGGATTTGATCCTAACCACATGCTTTCTACCCATATAGAAAACAGGAGCATAATCCTAAACCACACTTGATTAACCCATACCCGAATTCAAGATGAAACACATAAAGCGGAAGCGTACCTGAATGAGCCATGGAAACCGTTGAAGGATTTGGGGTTGTGATCTTTCAATTGTAGATCACCCTTAGGGTTTCCTGATGTTCTCCTCTGATGGGGATGAAGAGAAACTTTTCACGTTTATTACGTTATGTCTACAATTGGGGACCATAACCCTATAAGTAACTGCATCAGTTACAATTCTGTTTTCAATATTTCTAATTTGGCCCCTCATCAAATTAGAATATTGCCTTATGGTATCTGCACAATACCTTTTCATAACACATATGCCCTTAGCCATAAGATCAATATTAAATAGACCACTTTAGTTTGGCTAATTAAATAATGGCCCTAACACAATTAAAAGTTATATTTGTGACCCAAAATTCTAACAATCTCCCACTGGTCACATATGTAACTTTACACACGTGTTAGACTTTATGAGCTCAAAAATTTGCCATTATATACCTTAAGCATATCCAAATAATCTCGTCCATTAGTCATGCCAGTACATAGAACCAAAGCGATTTTCGTTATATCAATCATAACTAAACCCATCAATGATTACTAGTACTGACATAACTAAATGACATAGATTCATTATGAAATGTGCAGCATGAAAATCACAAGAAGGTGGCCTGTACTTGTCAATTTTCAACTGGTCCTACTTTACTTTAGTGAGATCATCCAATAACCTTATTGTACAAAGCATAAATGACAGAATACCAAACTTTATAATTAACAAAAAAAAATCCAAATACTAGAGTATGCATGCATAATACCAAACATGGAACACAAAATTTATAAATGACTAACTCCCACTAAACTAAGCATTCCTCACACGGCAAAACACCCATGTGAGTAGTGTGCTCATGAAAGACCTTATGCGGTAGACCTTTTGTAAGAGGATCCGCTATCATGGAGTTTGTCCCTATGTGTTCTATAGAAATCTGTCCACTTTGTACCCTTTCCTTAACAACTAGGAACTTGATGTCAATATGTTTTGACTTGGTCGAGCTCCTATTATTGTTGAAAATAGGATGGTTGATTTATTGTCACAGTATAACTTAAGCGGTCTTTCAATTCCTTCCACAATTCGCAGCCCAGTGACAAAATTAATCAACCAAATCCCATGGTTAGATGCCCCAAAAATGCTACAAATTCAGCTGCCATGGTGGATGAAGCAATAAGAGTTTGCTTGGTACTACGCCAAGAAACTGCACCACCAGTCAACATGAAAATATAGCCCGAAGTGGATCTTTTACTATCATGGCATCCCATAAAATCAGTCAGAATATCCAATGATCTCTAATTGGTCTGACTTCCTATATGTGAGCATATAATCTTTTGTTCTCTGTAAATACCTCATAACTCTTTTGGCTGCTTTCCAATAATCCATTCCTGGATTGCTCAAATATCTGCCTAACATCCCAACAGGCATACATAAGACCCCCTACAGCTGATGCATAAGGAATCTTTTGCATTTCCTGAATTTCTAAGTTTCCTTTTGGGCATTGATTGAGACTAAATTTGTCTCCCTTAGCAACTGGAGTATCCCCTAATGTACAATTCTGCATGCCAAACCTTTTAAGTACCTTTTGATATAGCTCCTTTGTGACAATCCCAGAATACCTCGAGATCGGTCTCGGTGTATTTGAATTCCTAATACAAAGGAAGCATCCTCAAGATCTTTCATTTCAAAATTTCTTAATAGAAATCTCTTGGTTTCGTGCAACATGCCTATATCATTAGTGGCAAGCAGTATATCATCAACATACAGAACCAGGAAAATATACTTGCTCCCACTGAATTTGTGATACACACAATCCTCAACAACATTCACCTCGAAACCGAATGAGAGAATTACTTCATGAAATTTGTGGTACCACTGACGAGATGCCTGCTTTAGTCCATAAATGGATTTTGTCAATTTGCAAACCGTATTCTTTGGGTCTCCTGACGCAAAGTTTTCTGGTTGCACCATATAGATTGTCTCATCAATGTTTCCATTGAGAAACGCTGTCTTGACATCCATTTGATGAAGTTTCAAATCATAATGTGCAACAAGAGCCATGATTGTCCTAAAAGAGTCTTTCGATGAAACCGGAGAGAAAGTCTCTTTAAAGTCAATCCCTTCCTTTTGAGTATAACCCTTAGCCACAAGACGAGCCTTATACCTCTCCACATTACCATTAGAATCCCGCTTGGTCTTAAATATCCATTTGCAACCAATGGGTTTCACACCTTCTGGTAATGGGACAAGTTCCCAAACCTTATTGTCTTGCATGGACTTATACTCTTCCTTCATTGCTTCAATCCACTTTTTAGAGTTGGAATCCTGCATGGCTTGCTGGAAGTTGATTGGATCAACTTCCATCATACCATTATTTTCCTCATGTTCTTGGAGAAAGACTATGTAATCATCTGGAATAGCATTTCTCCTTTCTCTAGTGGATCTCCGCAAAGGTATTGGTTCTTGTAACACTTGTTCTTGAGGATCTTGAGTTTGTTCTTCATGAACCACCATATCACCTTGAGTAGGAGGAGATTCAACAACAATGTCTTGTAGAGGTTCCGTACTTGCTTCATCAAAAGCAACTGTATGAATCGGTTTTGGAATTGTTACCGACTCTTCCTCTAAAACAAAGTCTCTAATCTTATTCTCCCCTCCAAACTCTATATCCTCAAAGAACGTGGCTGTTCCCGTCTCAAAAATTGTCTTTAATTTGGGATCATAAAATTTATAGCCCCTGGATCTTTCAGAATAACCAATAAAGTAGCTGCTCACTGTTCGGGAGTCCAATTTCTTTTCATTTGGCCTATAAAGCCTTGCCTCAGCTGGACATCCCCATACATGAAAATGTTTCAAACTAGAGGCTTTCGCCCAGTCCAAAGCTCATAAGGTGTTTTGGCAGCTGCCTTGGTTGGCACTCTATTTAGAATGTAAGCTGCAGTCTTTAGTGCCTCTCCCCAAAGTGACTCTGGCAAGGTAGGATGACAAATCATACTCCTTACCATATCCTTAAGAGTCCGGTTTCGTCTTTTAGCCACACCATTCATGCTAGGTGACCCTGACATGGTGTACTGTGGGACGATTCCACATTCAGAGATTCACTATAGTAGCTACAGTATCAACAAATATAGATTATCATATCCCATAAGTGGACCGGTTCCAACAACATTTGAGTTAAAAGACAACTTGAATTTATTGTTTCCAAATGAACATAAATAACCATATTTGTCCATATAAGAAACTGAAACCAAATTCCGTCTAAATGACGGAACCACAAAAGTATCTTTCAAATCCAAATAAAATCCAGTACACAATAATAATCTAAAATGCCTTGTAGCTGCCACATCCACCGACTTGCCATCTCCAACATAAATGTATCTTTCAACATCATTTGGCTTTCGGTAGTTCAGGCAGCCCAGCCTTGAAACACTGATGTTAGTAGTTGCACCGGAGTCTAACCACCAAGTGTTTCTAGGTACTGAAGCTAAATTGACCTCATAAATGTACCTTTCCTTGCACGTCAAGCGTGATATTTAGGACATTTCTTTTTCACATGCCCAGACACATTGCAAAAGAAACAGTTATCATCCTCATTCTGTTTCTTTTGTGCTGGAGCATTTGCAGCTTCATTCTTGGGCTCAACAGTTTTCTTTCTTTTGCCTTTGTCTTTAGATGTGCTAACAAAATTAGCACTTTCTTTTCTTGCTTCAACCTTTCCTCTTCTTGCACACAAAATGAAATGAGCTCGTTAAGAGATCATTTCTCCTTTTGACAGTTATAAGATATCTTAAACTGACTGAATTGTGCAGGAAGAGAAAGCAAATACTAAATGAATGAGCAAGTCATCCGACAGCTCAAGTTTAGCGCCTTAAGTTTTGAAGCAATATTTGACATGCCCATAATGTATTCCTTATATTTCCTTTGCCCTGATATTTCATGGAAATCAAGTTCTGAAGAAGAGTACTTGTTTCCGCCTTATCGCTTTTTTTGCGAAGCGCTTTTCAATTTCAGCAAGGAAATCTTTGGCACCTTTTATCTCTTGCAAGATAGTACCCCTAAAGACCTCAGGAATGATGCGCTTAATGATCATGAGACTCATGCGATTGGAGCGATCCCACTTCTCATAATCTTTCCTCTGTTCAGAGGTACTAGATTCCGTAAGAGAAGCGGGTTAGGCCCCCCTTAATGCAAGGTCAAGATCCATGCAGCCAAGAACAATTTCCATGTTCTCTTTCCAGTCCTTAAAATTTGTTCCATTAAGGACCAGAACCAAATTTAGATTAGCAGATATCGAACCAATAGTAGCTGAATGTAGAACAAAATAGATACTATAAATATACTCACATTATAAACTAGAAAAACCAAATCATTTGTATGTTCAAATAATGACATAACCCATCTCAAGATACCTAGTGCACCATCAATATCATGTCTTTTGACAGTAATACTAATTGCTAGTGGTACTCTTGTTGTAATGATCAAACATTGATAATAAATCATGTCAAATAACAAACCCTTCTTTGGATTGATTTATCATTCACATGTAAACCCTTAAAATTATCACATGTTTATCATCACAGGTGTGTATGAAATCCGGCCAAGCATTAACTTTTCCTTTGGGGTCCATTAATACTCGCATGGATAAACATACACACGCACAAACTTTTAATATTTCTTATGAGCAATCTCCATAAAAAGAGGTCACTTTTGTGACTTTCTTATTTTAATTGACTCATTTAAAATATTAAACAATTGATTAAATATTACAAACCATAGCCAAAATTTGAACGCACACTAATAATTTTCCATATACCCATAGCCGAATTATCAACGAATTGAAACAGAAGCATGGTTCACAATTATATAATCTCTTTTAACATGTCAAATTCAAAAACTTACATATATGAAAAAAAGAATTCATGATTCACGTGAACCCAGAAAACATAAATTGATTCACAATCAATATATCCATATTGCAAACAAAACTGAATGCAATTTTGATATTCACGTGCTTTGCAAATAAATCAATATCCATGCTGTTTTTGATATTCACGTTTCATATATATATAAAAGACGAAACTGTTGAATGAATGCAATTATAAAACTGAATCAAGTCTATATAGTTTCTTTGACTGAATTCACACATGGAGTGCAAGCGTGGCAGACATGTGAAATGAAAACAGTGCAGCAAATCCCCAATAAAAGCAACACCATCACAGCACCAAAAAAAAAATTAATCACCGCCACCGGTGTTAAAATAAAAAAAAAACCACACTATCACATAACACAATAAATAGCGGAAACATATTTTCTCATGAAACTGTTCGATGAACATAATTCCCAATATCACAAAATTGAAACCCTAATCTTAAAAAAATTACCAAAATCATACATGAATCAGGCATGGGTGGCTCTGATACCACTTGTTGGTTTCTAACAAATAAGGATTTGATCCTAACCACATGCTTTCTACCCATATAGAAAACAGGAGCATAATCCTAAACCACACTTGATTAACCCATACCCGAATTCAAGATGAAACACATAAAGCGGAAGCGTACCTGAATGAGCCATGGAAACCGTTGAAGTATTTGGGGTTGTGATCTTCCAATTGTAGATCACCCTTAGGGTTTCCTGATGTTCTCCTCTGATGGGGATGAAGAGAAACTTTTCACGTTTATTACGTTATGTCTACAATTGGGGACCATAACCCTATAAGTAACTGCATCAGTTACAATTCTGTTTTCAATATTTCTAATTTGGCCCCTCATCAAATTAGAATATTGCCTTATGGTATCTGCACAATACCTTTTCATAACACATATGCCCTTAGCCATAAGATCAATATTAAATAGACCACTTTAGTTTGGCTAATTAAATAATGGCCCTAACACAATTAAAAGTTATATTTGTGACCCAAAATTCTAACATGAACTTCAAGCTCATAGTTTCCCCTAATAGCTCTTTCTTCTTCTACATTTTCTTCAAATTCTTCACTTTCATCATCAAATTCATCTTCACAGACAAATGAAGGATCAATTACATCCATGACATTGATAGGTAGAGCCATTGCTATAAACTGGCGAATTCCCATGCCACCTTCAAATGCTTCATCAGTTGGTCTTTTTCTTGTGAAGATCTCTAGTAATAGTATTCCATAACTGTAGATGTCTCCAAGCGTAGAAGGTTTTCCACCCATGCCATACTCTGCAATCATTTATAAGTGGTCAATTATAGTGTTAAGCTTAACTCTATCTCAAAAGCTAACTCTGAGTTGAAGATTGCTTCCCATTTAATTTGGGCTAGACTCAATTCTATCCTGAAAGCTAGCTTAATGTAAAGATTGCCCTCATATTTATATGTATTTCATTAGCCATATTTCCAGTCAATGTGCGAATTAACATGTTCATTCCAATTTTTGTTATATTTGAATATATAACCTACAATTTAGCACTACTTGATTAAGAAACATACCTGGAGGGACATATCCAATAGAGCCCCTTAGGCTAGCTGACATGATAGATGGTTTGGACAAATTGCTTGGTTCTTCAAACAGAAATGTAGCTAAGCCAAAGTCACCAACATGGGCTACAAAATTATTGTCAAGAAGAACATTGCTTGGCTTTATATCACAATGAACAATTGGTGTTTCACCCAAGTGGTGCAGATATTCCAGGGCACAAGCAACGTCAATTGCAATGTTCAGTCTCTGGATAAATGTCAATGTCTTGGTCTGTGATTGCAGGTTACTAATTGGATGCAACCAATCTTCTAGACTGCCATTAGACATGAACTCAAAGACTAGAGCCTTGAACTCATTACCTTGTCGATCAACACTTGAGATGGCAGTTATGATCTTGAGAAGGTTGCGGTGCCTTGTATTCCTCAGAACTTGGCATTCATCAATGAAGCTTCTCGAAGCCCCTCTTTGTTGAAGATTCAACACTTTCACTGCAACAATTGATCCATCACCTGAAAGAGTTCCTTTATATACAGAACCAAAACTTCCTGAGCCAACCAAGTTATCCTGGGAGAACCCACCAGTGCAATTTGCAATTTCTGAGTAAGAAAATCCCAATTCCAAGGAGGTAGTTGATAATGAAGTTCTCTTTTTTGCTCTTTTAACAATGAGGAAGATGGTAAGAAAACATGATATCAAGAGTACAAGAACAAGTGCAATAGCTATAGGGATAGCCACCTTAGGTGAAAGAAGTTTTCTTAAGGAAGAGGTTTTCCTCACAGTGCATGAAGGAAAATTTAATTGTGGGACACCACCACAGAGCTTGCTGTTTCCATATAGTGAAATGGAAGTTACATTCTTGAAGATTCCATTCATTGGTATTTCACCTTCAAAACTGTTGTTAGCAAGATTAAGACGCTTGAGTTGTGTGAACTCACCAAGAAACTCAGGAATCTTACCTGACAGGTTATTGCGCGAAAGATCTATATCAAGTAAACCTCTCAAACCCTTCAAACTTTGAGGAATGTTTCCCTGGAAAGAGTTACCCTGCAAATGCAGCCTTTCCAAGCTAAGGCAGCTGCCAAGAGAAGATGGAATGACTCCTGAGAAGTTGTTCCCAGTCAGCACCAACTCTCCAAGGTTATGCAGCTTACCCACCTCAACAGGAAGTGACCCTGACAAAGCATTGTAAGATACATCCAAATATATTGATAGAAAAGAAAGGTTAAAAACTTCTTTTGGTATTGTGCCACTAAGCTTGTTAAGATAAAGGCTAAACAACAATAACTCCTTGCACTTTCCAAGACTTGAAGGTATGCTTCCTTCAAAATTGTTCTGCTCCAGAAAGAGTTTAATTATTGAAGACAAATTTCCTAAAGAGGATGGGATTCTTCCTGAAAAGTTGTTGACATTGAGATACAACTCTTGCAGATTTTGCAGCTTGCCTATTGCATCAGGAACACTACCAGTTAAGTGGTTTCCTTCCAATGATAAAAGGGTCAAGTTAACAAGATTGCTAATCCCAGCAGGTATATTTCCTTGTATTTCATTGGAACCAAAGGCAAATCTGTACAATTGGGTTGAGAAATTAGCAATTGAATCAGGCAATACTCCACCAAAGCGATTCGTTCCGAGGAGTAGAACCTGTAGAGATGTGCAATTGACCAAAGAATCAAGAAAATTAAGATCTCCTGCTTTACCAGTTCCAAGCCTATTATGCTCAAAACTAAGTCTAGTTAACCGGTTCAAGGCCCCTATGTTCTTAGGCAGTGATCCAGTGAGGGCATTAACAGAAAAGTCAAGAAATACTAGTTTTGAAGCATTTAACAATGATGCAGGAACATTCCCTGTGAAATTGTTGAGTCCACCAGCAAATATTTCAAGGTTAGGAAGAGTAAATCCGACATCAGATGGTAAACTTCCATGGAGATTGTTTTGAGCGAGAGTGAAATAGAACAAGGAAGAAAGATTATAGATTGAAGAAGGAACTGTGCCAGACAAAAAATTCCCATATAGTACTAGTCGTGTTAAACTTGATAAAAGACCAAGCTCATTTGGTATGCTTCCATGGAAATTGTTCAAGGCAAAACTAAGACGGGTCAGAGAAGAAATGTTTCCGATCCAATTTGGGATTGTTCCTGTGAGATTGTTATCCCAAAAACCAAGTGACAATAGTTCTCTACAGTGGCTGAGGTTATTTGGAATGTTCCCACTAAAGTCATTGAAGGTGAATTCCAGAGTTTGCAGGTAGAGTAAACGACCCAACTCTTGAGGAATTTCACCATGGAAGCTATTGCTAAACAGGTTCAGTGTGGTGAGGAATGTGAGGTTTCCTATGGATGGTGTAAGAGTACCTTTTAATCTCAGTTTTGCAAGGTTCATGTTCATGACCCTTCCATTGGAAATGTTGCAGCTGATTCCTGTCCAATTGCAGTGGTGGAAGGAGTTATTCCAAGAACTCATAATGTTGAATGGATCTCCAACTATTTTACTCTTGAAGTCAAGTAAAGCACTGAGATCAGTTTCATTTTCTTCTGATGTTGCTGTTGTTACCAAGTGCAAGCTTGAGATCATGCATAACAGAAGAAAACCATTAAGATTTCGCAACAATGGGCTCTTGGAGTTTGCACAAGGATGGTTCATGTTTAAAGTTCAAGATTTTGAGGCCAAGTCTGAAATTATATCTAAGGTTTTAGATTTTGTACATTTTAAAGGAATAGTGTCACAAATAATAGGGCTCTTTTTCTCTTTAGACAAAGACATAAAAGGCTAGAATGTCCACTCCTATTTAAGACGAAAATAATTGATTAACTTGTCATTTATTTTCTGATATCTTCTACACCAGTCTCCAGAAACAAATTTATGATTCCCAACTATAAGATTGGTAAGAGCAGCTTCAAGTATTCATGGTAGAGGACCATACACGCAATCTAGCCTAGGGAGCCCAAATATGGAGAACATATATACGAATGAGTCAGCCCAAAAAGACAAATAAGATAACTAAACATCACATCTATACCTTAAGTCTTAAGACATGTAGTTAATGGGTCACATCTTTTGACAAAAACGAAATTGGGTCACATCTTCATCTCATTCATTTATAACCATTTATTTATAACCAATTTGAGATTCCAATTCAAAAAGGTCTCACCAATTTACTACTCCATACGTTCTAAAATGTAAGTTGTTTTAGAATTTATACTATATTCCAAAATATAAGTTGTTTTGCAAAACCAATGTATTTTTTCTCTCTTTCTTCCTTATATACCCTCATTTAATATTATATATCTTAATTACCACCTTCAATTTCCACCTATCACAACTCTCACTATTCACTTAACCAATAATAACATTTCTTTCTCCTTGATATAAACAACTTTAAATAGAGGTATTTCAATCAAAATATTTATCAATTAATGAACTCTTAAACAATGTGCACAACCTAAAACAACCTATATTTTGGAACGGAGGGAGTATTACGGTTCCTTATTAACTGTCAACTTTGAAGAAACAATTTTGTTCCTATATATTTGTACACTTAAATTTTCAAGAGAGCATTAATTGATGTTTTTTAAGTAATGTCTATTGTGAGAATGATAAATGATGAAAGATAAAATGCATTCTAAAGGGTAAAAAAGGAAACTAAATAATACTTTTTAAAATATTAACAATAAATGGTTTGCAGGGCGTGTGACTCTTGCTAAATCAGTGATTGCAGCTCTCCCTACCTATAGCATGCAAACAAATCTTTTGCCGAAGGAGGTTTGTGGTAAACTGGAGAAAATTCAAAGAGACTTTATTTGGGGAACGTTGGATAGAGCTCATGGTGCCCATTCTATCCACTGGTCGAAATTGTGTCGTTCTAAGCAGGATGGGGGCTTAGGCCTTCGCCGAATGCATGATTTTAACAAGTCTCTTGTCATGAAGCTTGGATGGGGATTGATTTCTAACCCTAATGCTCTTTGGGCTCGGGTGCTGCGTGACAAATACTCCTGTGGCAACGCTAGTATCCCTACTGTCCAGAAGAGAGGTTGTGAATCACACGTCTGGAAAGCCATCCGGAATACTTGGGATGATGTGGATAGGAACATTCGGTGGAAAATAGGTGATGGGGCTTCTGTTAGATTTTGGTATGACAAATGGCTGTTTTCTGGGATGGTGCTTATTAACATTGTTCAGGGAGAAGTCCCTGCAGGAGAGGCTGTCAAAACAGTAGCTGATTATTTCAATTCTGAAACTGGAACGTGGAGAACATAACTCCTTAGTCACCTCCTTCCTGCTGATGTGATTGCAGAAATTGTGGCCATGCCTCCTCCAGCTCCAAATATTGGTCCAGACCAGATTTGTTGGAGCCTCTCGAGTGATGGGCGATTCTCTTCAAAATCTGCCTATGAGTATTTTGAGTCTTTGGAAGAGCATGATCGTTTCCTGGATTGGAGGAAGCTTTGGAGGTGGAAAGGGTCGTACAAGATCTTGCACTTCATCTAGCGCCTTGCAAATGATGGCCTATGGGTAAATTTCAAGCGATGGCAAGCTCGGATGACAGCAAACCCACTTTGTCCATTATGTGGAATTGAGGAGGAAACAGCTATTCATCTGTTCAGAGACTGCACGCAAGTGAAGCCGTTGTGGCTGCAGATATTGCCTCATCGCTCTCTCCCTCATTTTTTCCAGTCTAGTTTGAAGGATTGGATCCACAGTTGTCTGGATTCGCGCTTCCGTTCATCAGGTTGTTCTACAGAGTTGGACTTCGGGTTTCTCCTGTGGGCTATTTGGAAGGCCCGAGTGGAAGTGGTGTTTGATGGTGGCTCGTTTACCCTCCGCCGGATTGTGGAAGCGACGGTGCGTTTCCAAGTGGAGCTCGCTGCTAGCGATCACAACACGTTGCATCTTGTCCGTCAAGGACCGGTTACGCAACAACGACATGAGGTTCATGTGTCATGGTTACCTCCGCCTCAGACTTGGGTCAAGTGCAATGTGGATGGTTCGGTGAAGCAAGCCACGGGTGCTGCAGGGTGCGGTGGTATCTGCAGAGACTCAGATGGGAGGTGGATTTTTGGATTCAGCAAGAACTTGGGGCGGTCTAATGTGCTCTGGAGTGAGTTGTGGGGTGTGTTTACAGTCATCCAGCTTGCTTGGGCCCGTGAGTTCCCGAAGCTCATTGTTGAAAGTGATTCCCTAGTTGCAGTCAACTTGATTAATGGGGGTTGTGAAGCGTCTCATCCCTACGCTTCTCTGGTTTTGCAGATTAGAGCACTGATGCTTAAGAACTGGGAGGTCAAGTGCGTTCATACTCTTCGTGAAGCTAATCAAGTTGCGGATTATTTGGCAAACTTGGCTCATGGTTTGGCTTTGGGCACTCATGTGCATGCTCATCCCCCCCCCCCCCAAGGGTGTAGTAATTTGTTGTTTTTTTATGTAACGGGTGTTTCGTACCCGCGGCAGTCTCGTTTGTAGTTTCTGGGCTTAGTCCCTCCCAATAACCAAAAAAAAAAAATATTAACAAAATTAATTGCACTCCTTAATATGTGTGTTTTTTCTCTTCCTAGACAGTTAATTAGGAATGGAGGTAGTACATATAAAGGAAGAGATAAACATAAAATTGAAGAGAAATATTTCATATGAGAGTATCATAATTCGGCTACTCAAAGACCCTATTGTTATAACATAAATGAGAAAAAAATTATCTCACATGAAAGTATCATAGAGCTACTCAAAGTTAGGATAAGTCAATTTGGTCCTTGAAGCATGGTCGCCGTTAGGGTAAAGTCACCCAAGCAAGCGCTTTAGGCGCAGGGGCGGATCTACCTTATGTTCAGGGGATTCAATTGAACCCCCTGAACAAAAAAAAATTGCCCTTATTTTCCTATATAATTTTTTTTGAACCCCCTGAAAATTTTAAATTATACTAGTAGACTAAGTTTTGCACCTATTTGCACCAAAAACCCATGACTTGTATACTTTCTGATGTATAAACATATTAAAGTTGTTTTTATTTAAATTTTATCGATGTGTTCATTTAAAAATTTTGAACCCCCTGACCCCGGGGTCCTGGATCCGCCACTGTTTAGGCCTCCAATTTTTTTTACCAAGTAGAAGATATCTCAATTTTTTTTTTACTAAGTAAAAATTGCCCCAAAAAAAAGACCTCACTTTAAAGTTTTTTTAAGGTCTCATTTAGTGTTGGGTCGCCCTGCCTTGAAGAAAGGAATTATATCATGTTCATGTAGTGCCTAAGAGCATCTCCAACGCTAGGTTCTTAGTTTTTAGTTCTTAGCACTATTCATGTGGCCACGTACTGTCACAAGTGCTTAAGCAACTCTTTGCAGATTTTGCTCCAACCATGAGTTCTTAGTTCTTAGAGCATCTCCAATGTAAGGTTCTTAGTTCTTATTTGAGTTAAGAACTAAGAACTGAGTTCTTAACAACTGGAGGGGATGACAGAGAATTCTTAGCATAAATTTTTTTTTTCTCTCATTCATTTAATTAAAGTATTGAATTAACATTTAAATTTAAATTTAAATTATATGGAAATAACAAATATTAATATAATGGTATTGTGGGACTGGTTGAATAGTGCTAAGAACTAAGAACTCATGGTTGAATCAAAATCTGCAAAGAGTTGCTTAAGCACATGTGGCAGTACGGGCCTAGATAAATAGTGCTAATAATTAATAATTAAGAACTAGCATTGGATATGCTCTTAGTTCTTATCACTATTCATCCGGTCCCACAATACCAGTATACTAATTATATTTTTTTATTTTCATATAATTTTAATTTAAATTTAAATGCTAATTCAATATTTAAATTAAATTAGTTGATGAATGAGAGAGAAAAAAATTCAATTTTTATTCATTCTAAAGGATTACAAATTAAAAATAATATTTTTGGTACTAAAACCAATATTTATAAAAATAAAATATATTTACGGTGCCAATCATCATTCATGAGACATTTTATCAAGAAAATATGTTTGAAAGAGTTTTTCTTGGGCCAAATTTGAAAAGAACAAAATATTTTAATTAGAATATGGGCTTGGGCCCATTAAACATTGTTAGCGCGTAACGGTTATAATTCCCCGCGTAATGCTTAAGCTATCTGTAACGGATATAATACCCACCCGCGTGAAACCGCCAAACCCTCATTATTCATCTCACTGTTTCTCTCTCTCTGATCACTCTCGTTGCGATTTTCTTCAATTCAAGATTTCAGTTATGGATTCAGGGTCACCGCCGCCACCGTATCCGATGGCAAATCCTTCGTCGTCGCCGGCAGCACAATACCTTACTCCTCCTCGTATAACACCGTCCACGACTCCCTCTACGCCGGCGGCACCGAAGAAGAAGAGGCGAGGTGTGGATCGATTGTTGATGGCTGAGGCCATCCTGTTTGGCGAGATTGTGTTGGCGGAGTGCCGGAAGAATGAGATGACTGTGGAAGCCTTGGAGGCGGAAAGGAAGAAGAAAATCCGCATTCTCATGTCAATGCGCTAGTTCTTCTTCTCTATTGGTATTTGTTTCTCCGTAACTAATAGTTTGATTGTTTTGTTTCTTCTATTCAGGGTTTCGTCGTCATCGGAGGCGCAATAGAGTTTGGTTCGGGTCCGGTCGGTCTTGAAAAGCTTCTTTGCTGAGAGAGGTAAGACCTTGTTGCTATTGCTATTTTAGGAACCCTAATTTCCATATGTAACATTGGTTTGTTTGCTGAGATGTTATTTAGGGATGTGTAAATGTTCTGTTACTTTATGGTGATTTTAGTTGGTTAATTGTGTTATTGTTGTGTAGAATCATAGGCATTTTTAGTGTGGTGGTGAGGGTAACCAAATAGGAATGTAGATCAGAAGAAGCTTTTAGGAAACAAGTGAAATGTATGCAGGCAAGTCTTAGCTAATGTAGTGAAATCAGGGGACTAGTCCTCAACTTTGTGGTTCTGAGAAGTCTATAGCTGGACATGTTAAGGGGTGCATGCTTTGAGAGTGAAATATTCACGGATCTATAAAGCAGTACGACTCATTGCGGCAAAAAAACTAAATTTATGGGACTAGCAACAAGTTACACAACCTTTCCTCTTAATTTTCTATTCAAACCAAAATGTTTCATTGGTAGCCAATTTCCAAAGGGTCTCCATTTTATGCAATCTATTATCTATATGTGTCTTTCACTTATTTGAAGATTCCTAATACATTTTCTCTTCCAAACTTGTGCAGTATACAGGAGGTGGGGATGTGCCATTTCAAGGACTATACTCAAGTAACAGATCAAAATTTAAAGGAGCTGACTTTGTACCCATGTGAGCTCTATGTCACCCTTATAAATTCCGTTTAATTTTCTATTACTTAGATTATGCGTATATTGTTGGAACTTCGAAGTACTCCTTGCCTTTGTGCAGTGATTCATGTATCCATTTTCTCAGAAGGTTCAATATGATTGAATCAACTTCATAGGGAACCATCCCTCGCACAACTGTTTTTCTATTATCCTCACCCTTAGTAGAGTCTTCAACGACCATTTGGTTCAAAACCTTTTCTAGGTTTTCAGCCCTCTGCAGTACCTCAACTGTTTTACAAGTCAGTGGGGTCACTTCACTTAAATATTGCCTCAACTCATGGCCATAGAAGTTGTGCAACATCACGGTTGCAACTGTCCCAGCTGCTTGGTGCCATTTCTTCAGCAATGGTCTAAACTTTTCTCTTTCCTTCAGTTCTAAGTCTTATATTTCTGAGTTAAATGAAGCAGAATTTCACTTAACCCTTCCTTTATTCCTATTCAGCAGATTCCTTTTCTTTCATAGCATCACTGGCCACCTTAGCCAACACAGCATGTAAAACATAAAGAAGATCAGTTTCTACCTGCCCAATTTCTATGCACTGAAACACCCAAGTGAAGCACCCGTTGTGAAGTCTTCTTCATCAGCTCAAGTAGCTCATAAACTTCATCAAGGACTGATGCCTCGTACATTTTGCTGCATAGTAAGGTTTTAAGTGAATACTATTCAGAACATCATTGACATCAATATCAGATTGTTTCAAACAAGTAATTTTTATTGTTCTATTTAGTTTTCAATAATTTACGGATCATTATTTTCTATTTATGTTATACTAACAGAACCCAAACTTATCAAAACGGAAACAAAAAAATCAATTTAGACATATAGTCAATAACTATGTCTAGAAATGTCTGAAACATTTATATCCTAATTTAGACTTCAAATTCTGGAACAAATGTATTTCCTAATTCATGCAGCTATTAGCCTATTAGTGATGGTAGATTTCTGTCTATAAGTTGAAACCAGCTTCACTCTCCCATCTGCTTGTTTATAAGCACCTATAAACTTATGAGGTTTTTTCGTAAGTTAGGAAGCAAATGCTTATCTTAGTTGAGATCCTGTCTAAGCAAGGACCTGCAGTGAAAACATGGCCCAACACCTAAGCACTTCCCAATTCACGCTTAACAGAAGATTTTTTCCCCTTTCTTCCTCAATTCACTCTCTTCAATCGTCTGTTCTCTCTTCTTTTTTGTCCTTTTCTTCCTCAATTCACAGTCCTCAATCGTACATTTTCTTTTTTTTTCCCTTTCTTCCTCCATTCACATTGGAGATCGAAACGCAAATTGGAGATCTGCTTCTGTGTCATATGTCAGTAAGATCGTACCCTTTTATCTGTGTTGATTTTGTAATCCATAATGGTTTTTGTGATCTAAGGTTGGGTGATTTGATTTCAAGAATTCTTTTATTATTGAAACAACTTCTCAGCACATAGAGACACTATAGTTCTTTGATGTTGTCTATAAATAGTGCTCACATTCTGTGTGCTCACGTTCTTCAGATGTCCATAGCACAGCTGCTGTTTGTTCATTGATATTCAATTTTGTTAGTAGTGTTTAGCGAATCTGTCTCTCTTATAACTTACAGAGGCAAATTGTATAATTAAGTAGTTTTTTTTTTATTTTGATTGTAAGTAGTTTTGAATTTATACTCATTCCTTAAATTGTGCATTTCATCAACTCCAAGAAATTTTCTGGACTCATTTGATGTGACTCAAATTTATGAAATGTTTGTAGGTACTTGCATGGGACAAGTTCACGAGCTTCACCTCCTAGAGCATGGAAAGATGAAACAGTTCATACTATCAGTAAGATGCTTAACCAAACTGTTACATGTATAATTTTCTTGCCAATACTTTCTCTTATGTTGGCTAAGGCAAGCTTGAATGGATATTATGTTAACTTTGTATGAACTAATTGTTCAATTCATGTACCCCAACATCCTTCAAAATGTGGGTTAAGTTGTGTCAAATATTGTTGTGATAAAGCAATACTTGCTCCAACTTTGGATGATGTTAATTCTGCTAATCAGTTTTTTTTGTCATTATTCCCTAGCAAAGGGAAGATGTAATTGAGCGTTGATTCAGTATGGAGGATCAATGAGGATATTGGCATCTAAGCTGATTGGTTAACTACAAATTTTTTGAATGATATTAGATTTTCTGGTATTCCTGATCACAAGCTAGTTTGCAAGGAAGGTGCCCCTGTTATGCTCATGAGAAATCTTGACATTTCTACTAATTTGTGTAATGGTACAAGACTTATTATCAACTATCTTGGGCCAAATGTCATCAGTGCTATTGTTATTTCTGGCACACATATTGGCCATAAAGTATACATTTATAGGATGAATTATATGACCTCTTTAATTGTATCTTTTGTAATGACTATAAACAAGATTCAAGGCCAAACTTTATGGCATATTAGTGTCTATCTAACGAACCCAGTATTTTCTCATGGCCAATCATATGTTATCATTTCTAGAGTGAAAAACAGGTCTGGTATGAAGATATTAATATTCAACGAAGACACTAAGCTAACGAGATGTTACTAATTAGAAAATTGTCTTCAATTAGGCTTTCTAGATGATTTACAATTATTAATTGGAATCACTTTCTAATAATTTTTGCACTCATTTTATGTTGGTTAAATTATCTTCAAATCAAAAAATATTTAATCAACATATATCCTCTCTTTAATTATACTAATAACTCTAAATTATATATTATGTTGTATGACTCTTATACATGTTTAACTTCCAAACCCAATTCCATTCTCAACTCTTCAAATATTATCAATTACTAATAACTACAAACTCAATCTAGATTAAAACCTGACTTCCTAAATATTAAATGTAATCGAGTGATATGTAAAAATATTAATTATCATTGTATATTTTACTGTATATATCATTACATTATTATACATATATTTATTTTTTTATTTTTATTTTTTTAAGGTATATATAGATTTATTGAATACGTTAAAATTGTAATTATCTTTCAAGTTGTCAAAAAAAGTGTTCCGTGCATCACACGGGTAACGAGCATCCTACCCTCATATAGTAATGTATATGTTATAGTGATCTTCCTCTTCATAACAACAACTAGTGTGGGACAGTTTTCTATAGAATTAGAAGGAATTTATGTATTAGTGGAATGATTCCAAGTGAGTTTATGTATTATGGCATCGAGTAAGCTTTTCAACAACATATTATTCACCCAATTTGGGTCTTTGCATTACCATATTCAACTTGTTCTAGTGCAAAGGGTCATAAAAGGTAAAAAGAAAAAATTAAACACTTTTTCATCAAAAATCCAAATCGGTATGAAATGTTAGAATTTAGCTAAGTCACCAAAATAATGGATAAAATTAATACATTCAAGCACATAAAATCATAAATAATATGCATTGATCAAATTGAAGTAAATGATTTAAAATAGATATACTAATTACTATAATTATAACAAACTGATTAAGTCACAACAATAATTAAGAGAAAAAATCAGCTAAATTGATTTTGCCTTTAATTGCCATTATCTCACAATTCTATCATGCATGAAAATGGCTTGGAATGGAATGCATTGAATAATGGATGTTGTGCCATATAATAATGACAAATTATGTGGTACCCATAATTATTTTTGGGTGTGATACCCACATTAAGTTATTTAATAGATTATTACTATGTTGTTCAACATAAATTTTATATTTTCAAATTTTATTTTACCTTTTAATTAACTTCAATCCATAAAATTCATTTTTTGATGAAATATGGACGAGTAATGAAGACGAACGATGATAGTGGCGATGCGCGTCAAATGACCATATTTGACGGAAGAACAAAGGTTAAAAAATACAACAAACAAATTTAACGTCTGACAATGAAATACTACATTACTATGAGATAATAAAATCGAACTTTTAACGGATATATAAGTTTTTACAACTAATTTAACTCATTTTGGATGTCACACATTGAATTGACTCAAGGTACAACAGCAAACACATAATAATATATGTTAGGCGGGTACGTCTTGGGAGAAATTTTACCTTCACCTCAACAATTTGAATGTTTCAAACAAGGACCAACATAGCAGAACATCCATACAAAGGTTCACCAAAAAATAAGAAAAAAGATACACCGAGATTGAAGGACTGAGATAGGAATAGAAGAAAAATAATATATAAAAGATGTAATAATGAAGTAATATGATTGGAAAAAAAAAAACAAGATAAATAATAAAAATGAGTTGGATGAGAGCTGAGATATTCTTCTGATCATGATTTGAAAAAATAATACCACTCAAACTCAACATTCTTTTGGATATTTGTGTGTACAAATCCAAGTCTTCCCTTATTTCAAAGTTACATCAAAGCTATGTTTCTTCTATATAAATTCTTTCCTAATGCAACACTCACCACAGACACAGAGAGAAGAACTTCAAAGAGAATGTTTCATCGCAGGGTACTTAAACGTGGTGCCAAGTTATATATATCTATCTTTTCTCTAATCACAATCTCTGCAATAATTTTTCTGATCCATGATGATGGTGTTATCTACCATGATTCTCTAGAGGTGTTGCAGGGTCAAAGTCATAGAAATGAAGAAGAGATAAAGTCAACTCTTGCTCTTGCTACCCACATAGCTTTGCGTTCCATGCAAGAACAGAGAGATGGCGTTGATAAAGGAAGTCAGAGAGTCCTAATTGCTCCTCTGAATGTTACTGAAGAAGAAAGAATTGCTTGGTTTCGTGGGAATTTGCACGAGTTCAAGATTCTCAAGTCAAACAACTTGACAAGGCAATTCCATGCTCGGGTTCAAGGATTCTTCAACCATGATCACCAGTGTGAGTCTCAGTTTTTCATGACTTGGATTTCCCCTGCAAGTTCATTTGGTGCAAGAGAATTTTTCTGTTTAGAAACACTTTTCAAGGTTCATCCAGGGGCATGCTTGGTAATTCTATCAAGAACTCTAGACTCCACCCATGGCCACAGGATCCTGAAACCACTTCTTGATAGAGGGTTCAGAGTTCAAGCAGTGTCCCCAGATTTTTCATTTTTGCTAAAAGGTACTCCAGCTGAAGCATGGTTTCATCAGTTAAGGAAAGGGAAGAAGGACCCTGGTGAGATTCCTCTGTTTCAAAATCTATCCAATCTGATAAGGCTTGCAGTTCTGTACAAATATGGTGGTGTATACTTGGACACAGATTTCTTAGTCTTGAAACCTTTAACAGGTTTGAGGAATTGTATTGGAGCACAAAGCATGGATTTGGGTTCTAAGCAGTGGACTAGATTGAACATTGCTATTCTGATATTTGACATGAATCACCCACTTCTTCTCAGGTTCATTCATGAATTTGCATTGACTTTTGATGGAAACAAATGGGGGCATAATGGTCCTTACATGGTTTCAAGAGTGGTTGCAAAACTTGGGAAAAGCCCAGGTTTCAAATTTACAATCTTGCCCCCTGTAGCCTTTTATCCTGTAGATTGGCTTAAGATTGGTGGTTTCTTTAGAAAGCCAAAAACTCAAGGTGAAGCAAAATGGGTTGATGCCAAACTGATTCAGCTTAGTGGTGAGAGTTATGGAATTCATCTATGGAACAAACAGAGTAGCAGATTCTTGATTGAAGAAGGAAGTGTCATAGCAAGACTTGTATCAGAACACTGTGTCATTTGCAACTCTTTATAGGAAATAAACTGTACTACCAAGCTTTGAGTTGCTCTCCAAAACTACCACTGTATTTTTTATTCTTCTCAATGTATAGGAACAATTTATGTAAGACATAGTTTTATATTTCTTCTTCACCATTCCAATCATGATCAAAATCAAAAGACAATACCAAATTGAAGGCTCTATCTGAATTTCCTTCCCCAAATTCTAAATTTAAGCCTTTTAAATCTCAAGTGGAATCTGAATCTACCACATCTCCACAATCCAAACCCTGGCAATCTCCTAAAAGATTTTTTCCTTGTCAATTTGGGCTTGTCAGTTTTGTAATTTCTGTTCTGAGAGCCAAAACCTGCTGCATCAATGTAACTACCCTTTGAGGCTAACTGACTATTATCTCTATCAGTTCCAGAAAAACTGATAGATCCAACTTGCTTGATCAAGGACCAAGGGTCCTGAAACTGTACCTCTGAATCACTGTCCCACAAAGATATAGGCTTAATTAAAGGTGAGCCACTGTAATAGTCAAAATGAGTTGACAAACTTGTGTGCTCCATTGCAAATAATCTCCTCATAGAAGTGCTTCCTCCTTTCATCAACTCTAACAAGCTGGTGGATTTGTGAGATGAGGAGATGGGTGACGAATTAGATGCAGCTGAAGATGACAAAGATGATGATGACTGATAGGTAGATCTTTGGTGCTGTATGATCTTCCTGATCTTTGCTTTCTGATCTTCTGTGTTGATAAACCAGTGGGGCTCTTCATCTGTTTCCTCAGTAATTTCAGATAACATGTTGTCTATAAGGATTTCAAGAATATTGCTTATGATGAAAATAAATTTCTGAGATGCTATTCTGTTAATGTTATGATGTGGAGATAACACACTGGACAAAAATAAAAGCGGCAATTCCATTTCTTAATAATTATGAAGCCGGCTGCACTTACATTTGATGCATGAATTGACCTAGAAGAAAACAAAATTGAACACATGACCCGGTTGCACACTAAAAAATTACTAGAAGGAGATGATGTACGTCCAAATTAGGGGTGTTCATAACCGAACCAATCCAAACAAAACCGACAAACCGATCCAAAAAAACTGAAATCCAATCAAACCGAAAATCGAACGGACTGAAAATTGAAAAAACCGAAATTATTTATTGGATCGGATCGGAATTTGGATTTGATTTCCAAAACCGAACCAATCCAATCCAAACCGAACATTCACAAATATGTATAATTTTAGTTATACATATATCATTCCATTTACACTTATATAGTACATATTTATTGTATATATATATTGATTATATCACACATGCTTATTTATAAAATTATGTTTTAATAAAAACAGTTCAAGTAATTATTTGAACTATATACATGCATCAAAGTAAACAATTATAATCATAATTTAAAAATATATTGACTATGTTATAATTTATGAATGTTATATTAATGTTATAAATTATGTATCGTTGTATTTATCATATATTATATATTTTTAAAATTTATACAACACAATTTTAAAGTACAAAAAAGTGAAACAAAAACCGAACAATCCAATCCAAACCGCTATAGATTGGATCGGATTGGTTCGGATTTGAATTTAGTAAAAAATCCATTGGATGATAAAATCATAAAACCGATTAGATCGGATCGGATGATTTTTCTCCTCAAAACCGATCCAATCCAATCCGCGAACACCCCTAGTCCAAATGGAGAACAAAGATTCCAAATGCTAACATGTATTCTGTAAAATAATTTATTTTCACTTGGGCTAGTTTGATAAGTTGTATAGTATAAGGGTTGATTTTATAAAATTTGATAGTATTAGGTATGATAATATTTTAATACTATATAGCGTCAGATCATACACCGTATAACTCATCATATCGTTTGACGTTTAAATTAATATAATTGATGTTTCCTAAAATATTGAATAATGACCAATAGTTAAAAACGGTGATGATGTTGGTGGATGGTGAAGATTAGGGTGATGGGTGGTGGCGGCGACAATGGTTGTAGTGGTGGCAGTGATGGTGGTGATTGTGGTGGTGGCGGTAGAAGTAGAGGTGGCAGTGGTAACGCTGAGTGATGGGAGCGGTTTGAGGGAGGTGTTTGTGGCATGTACTAGTGGTGGTGGTGGTGGTGGGTCGTGGCGGTAGGTAATGGTAGTGGTGGTGCGATGGCGACAGTGAAAGAGGGTGGTGGAGGTGGTGGTTGTGGTAGTGATGGTAGGGGTGGTGGATGGTGGTGGTGGGGAGTATTGTGGTGGTGGCAATGTTGTAGGTGGTGGCGACGACAGTGGCAGTGGCAGTTCGGGTGGCGGCTGTGGCGGTAAGGGTGGTGGTGGTTGCAGTGGCGGTCGTGGCAGTGAAGATAGCGAAGGCGGCAGAGGCAGTAGTGTAGGTAGTTGAGGGTAGTGGTGGCGGCTGTAAGACCCTGGATTTTAGAATTAAATAAATAATTAATTTCCAACTCACGCATAGGATTTTGTGTCAGCGTGAGGGGAACCTGACTTTCGTTTAATGGTTGGATTAGTATTATGAAGAAAAAAACGTTAGTAAACGACTAATTTACACTTAAAGACACGATGGAAACTAATTCCAAAAATCTTCAGAGAAATGTTAGAACTTCTCTTAATCCTTCCATGACAAGCGTTTTGACGCAAAACCCTGGAATGCACGGACGTCCGATTCTAATTCTCGGAGGTTTGCCGAAACTAAAACCCTGATAGCTCAAGAAACCTAGAATAGACGGTTGATGAAGACTTTTTCTGTTCGGAGCTTCAAATAAAGATTTCATCCGCATATGCCCACTCTAATCGACGTTCCAAATCTTTCTTCAGAAGGAAGTTTCTGCATCCGAGGTCAAAATCATAAAGTGCATAAAGTGCATTTTAAGCCGGTAAACATTAAAAAACAAGCCTCGAAAACCAAAAATCATACTGATATTTCTTTGGAGAATTAGAAGATTCAGCGGGAAGAATATCGTGTCTAAAATACGTTGGAATCAGTAGGAAAAATCGGAATCGCGAAATAATCATTTTCTCACGTTTTCAATTTCCTATAAATAGGACTTCAAAAAATCAAAAAAATCAAAAAAAAATCACACAACACACACACACGACCGTGAGCTTCTTGGAGGAAAAGGAGGAGATTTGATTTTTCCAATTCTTGACCGATCGTCATTCTGTTCGTTGCTACGCGTAGGCGTCGAGGTACTGATGTTATTTCTTTCTTCTGATCTTAAATTCCGTCGCTTTTTGCTATGTCTTTCTGTGCTCCAAGTTTTGAGCTTTTTGTAAAACTGTCCAAATAAGCTGATTTTAGTGTCTAAACATATTCCCTGCATGCCCCTGAGCGTGTTTCGCGGATTACATTTTGCCGAATGTCGCCGAAATGCTGCCGGAATTCATTTCTGTAGGTTAAACCCATTTTGAGACAAAGACTCGTTCTTTAAGCTGAAAACTCACGACTTAGCTTAGCGCTAGTAGGATTAGTCGTCATAATCGTCGTTGGTATCGACCCCATCTAATTTGTTTTTCGAAATTCTGATTTTGAGTTTCCGAGCTAAAAATATTGACCAAAATACCCCTGCGACAGTTTTCGATCCGATAATTTTTCTGAGAGTTTCCCTGCCTAGATATCGCCTAAGAATACCTAGGAATTGATTTAGATCGAAGAAAAAGTACGAAAACCCTATTTTCCATAGTGGCCGAAACCTATTTGCTTGGGTACCGTGTCCAAAAATAATTTTTGGGTCTCTATGACCTGAGTCATTGCGTAGCTCTTTCAATTGTCAAAATTTTGGCGCCGGTTTCGTGTCATTCCGAGTTCTGTAGCTCTAGTTATGCTCGTTTTAGCGAATGAAGTCTCCGTCGTCAATTTGTGCTTAAATAGGAACTCTGAAGCTTTAGAGGCTTCCTTTACGATTTCGATTAGTATTAGTAGATCGTGTTGCTCCTAGTGAAGCTTGTGTTGATGATTGTGTTTCCTTGTTCTAGGTTCACTACTTCCATGCCCAACTTCTACTCACGAAGGTAAGGGTAACTCAGTTTTAGCGTGTCTTTGAGTCTTGCCTGCTTTTATCTCACTGCATGCTTTGAGATGAAGATGTTTATATTGATTGGCATTGGATTATGATTATTATGCTTGCAATGCTGTATGCTTGCTTATATTGACTGTTTCTGAGGCTTGTGCCAAATGTTTTCTGAAGGCTTCGGCCGAGTAAACTTATTGAGACGTGTGTCTTCGTTTTCTGAGAGGCTTCGGCCGTTTACTGGTTTCTGTCATTGAACTGAGTTAGCATGTGATTGAATTGAGTTATGTTCGTTGATAATATGAATAACATGTGGTTACCTTGATTTGATTGTTGGATTTGAGACTGTTGTTCGAGTGATTACTGAGGTTGAGAATTGTTGTTGAATGATTTTGGCATATAGGGCTGAAACTTAGTTGCATCCAGTGGTTGTCGTTCCACATGGTTGTCCCGTCCTTCGTGGCGTTATTAAGTGGCATTCAGTGGTTGTCGTTCCACATGTCTGTCCCGTCTTTCATGGGCGTTATTAAGTGGCAGTGGAGTGGATATTTTCACAGGACTGTCCCGTCTTTCATGGGCGTTATTAAGTGGCATTCAGGGGAGTTCGGTTCTCCGTCTGTCCCGTCTTTTATGGGCGCTATTTGGTGATAGTTCAGGGGAGTCCGTTTCCCGCTCTGTCCCGTCTTGAGAGACACTATTGATCGATCCATTTTGGTAGCAGCATATAGTTGCATTATAGGTGTTGGTCAATTCGCAAGTGCACGAATACCTCCGGGTTTTAAATTATCGAACCACAAGGATTGTGAGTGAGAATTATTGATTTAAGCCTAGAGTTTGCAAGTTCTTAAAACAGTAAAATTCAGAAATTGGTTTTGGGTGATTGTGACAAAAGTTTTGCAAGAGAGCAATGTTGATAATGATGTAAATAACAAATGATGGGAAATTGCCTTGGGTGTTTGATCATCTAATCCATTTTAGTCCACCTATCCTATGCATGTGAATCCTTGATTCCACTCTTGTTGTTATAGCCTATGTACTTACTAGTTGATTCCTCATAAAAGTAATTCTCTCAAATTGAAAGTTAAGCCCAATTCCTTGCGTACTTAATCATTCATAAGAGGTATGATAGCATAATTATTCAGGCCAACAAAACCCTACCCTCACTCTATTCCTAGAAGCAAGTATAGAAGGATCTATTCCAATTCATGTCCCTAAATCATAACAAATTTCAATTCTGTTATAATCTAGCCTATAGCAAAGGTGCACCAAAGCTAAACATGCAATAAGGAATTGAAATACAAGATTGAATTAAGACTCATGCATAGAGATAAGAATTAACAACTAAAATTTCATAGAATCTCTTAACCCAAAGCAAAAAAGAAACTAGCCACTCATGGCTAGTGAATTCATAAAGGAAATGTAAAGAAAACCTGAGAAGAAATACAAGTTGGAAACCTCCCTTGGTCCCAAAGTTCTCCTCAGCTCTCAAAACTTGATCAAAAATGAGTGAAATGACAAAATGTATCAAAGAAATTGGCCTAAGCCTTATTTATAGGCAAAACAAACGAAACTGGGCGCTCAGGCGCCAATTCAGAGCGCCTGAGCGCCAATTGCATGTTGAAAAACATGCTCTCTGACCCTATTGGCGCCTAGGCGCCCACTCCCAGCGCCTAGGCGCTCTAGCTCGCCTGAAAATGACTTTTTGGCTTCTGAAACTCCTCTTTTCAATTCTTTTTAAGTTCTTCATCAATTCCATGCTTCTTGGCCTTCCTTCTCCTTCAGTTTCTGCACTCCAAACCTAACCAACAAGACAAGGAAGATTCTAGAAGCTCCAAGAGCTCATTAGCACAAGAAGTCCCTCATAAAACACAACAAAACCATGCAAGTCCTAAACTTTACTTAAAATGCAAGAAAACTACCTAAAAAACTACTAAATTACCAAAACGAAATAAAAACTAAAGAAAAGAATAAAAATGCATGAGAATGCATGAAACACTACATGAGACTCAACAAAAAGACTCAAAACAACCAAAGAAATGACCCTAAAAACACTACTAAAATAGGGTCATCAATAGGGAACTAACACCTGACCCTATGTTGTTGGATTTTGGTTTATTGGTATTATATTGTTGAGGTTTTTGATATCTGATTAGAGGTGATTTTGTTTATATATGATTTGATGATATGTTGTTGATTATGTTTATATCTGGTCTAATTCTATGTTGCTGCTTCTATTGATATCTATCTTTGATTATATTGTTAGCTTATATACGAGTTTAGTTATGTTGCTAGTTCATTTACCATGATAGGTAATTAAATTTGAATAGCATGATTTTCTCTTTCATACATGGTATTTGCATGGAGTTAACCCTTTCTATTTGCTACTTGTTGTTTGGGCGCTTAACGCTATTAGGCGATGGTGAGCCTTCCGCTGAAGCTTAGCCGTACGAGTTGGAGACCGTGATCGTGGGCGGTCGAGTAGAGATGAATGAAGCAGTTGCTTCTTCCTTTTGGTGGACTATGTCTGAGTTTCTTTCCCCATCTGAAAACTCTGTTGTTTAAACTTTATCTCCGCCACTGTTCCAGTGAGCGTACTTATTTTGGAAACCTGCTTATGATATTGTATGACACTATTATTATATATCGGGAACGGGTTGTTGAATAAAGTCTATGTTATGTATTCAATTATGTTCAGTTGTTTCGAAAAGGAAAAAAATATATTGTGTTTTCTTAGGATTACGAAATAGTCCTTAGATTTTGTTAGGTAACTAATGTGACTCCTCAGTTGAGAAATTGGGGCGTTACAGCGGCGGCGGTGGATGAGTTTGAATATCAAAACTTGAGCGGAAACTCCCGAGGACCACAACTTTGGCAGTAGATTGGAAAACATAAAATCAACAAAATAATAAAGATTAACAAATAAACTTGTTAAATGAGTTTGAATATGAAAACTTGAGCAAAAACTCCCGAGGGCCACAACTTTAACGGGTTTGAATATGAAAAAATCTAGTTGGTAGAGGCTTTTAGCACGGCTGCTGATGGCTCGTGGTGAAATCAGAGTTAGGACTTCCAGTCGCGACAACAAGTTGACGGTGTATAGCTTGTGGAGAAACGACACCAACGATAAAGGGGCAGAGGAAGAGGGTGACAACGACGGATCTGGTGGTCGAGGGAGAAGGTGAGTGTTTACACGGATTTTTGGTAAACAAATATCCTCTTAGTTCGACTAAAGGAAGTTTAGATTTCAGGGTCCTTTTGAGAAAACGTCTTGCCAAAGTGTCGTGTGTGAACTAGTGTTTTTCGACAATGGTGAAGAAAATTGGATTTAATTACATAAGGATCGATTACATAAAGTCAGATAAATCAAAATAACATGAACACTACCAAAGATGTAGAATTCGACAAGAAACTAAACAAGCTTAATACAAGAAAACTAAAAATGCTGGTTCTGCAACATACTCCTCCATCATCACGCCTCGCTCCTTGAGTCTCATTGATGCGGACATTAGAGCTTTTTGGTGAACTTTTCAGAGTTTGAGTTGGGAACCCCTTTTCTGAATCAGATTTTCCTATTTATAGAGCTTCACGTCTTGCGTGTGAAGGTATGAAAAACGGTAGAAAGGGGGGGTTTGAATAACGTTTTCAATATAAAACTTCCACCTTAAAGATTTTGACAAATCTTTCGAGAACTTAAGTGCTAAAGATAAGAGATAGAAAAGCACACAAGGATTTTATCCTGGTTCACTTGATAAATCACTCAAGCTACTCCAGTCCACCCGTTAAGGTGATTTCTTCCTTCTTAGAATGAAGGCAATCCACTAATCAGGTAAGAGTTACAACTGCACTTGAAACCTACAAGTGACTAACAATTACACTGACTTAGCTCACACTAAGATTCACTCTCTTAGTCTTCTCTAGGATCCGATCAACCTTGATCTCCTAAAGGAACTAAACAAACTGTTTATCAAAGAATTGTTTACAAGAGATTTGCTTCTAAAAAGCTAATAGTAAACTCAATGAATTTCAGATGAAAGAAAACTTAGAAGATTTTAAATATGTCTTGCGCGTATGTATTGCTTCTAGCCGTTTCTTTCAGTCTTCAGCCTCTTTATATACTCCAAGGATTAGGGTTGAGCGATGCATGGGAAATGCTACCGTTGGAGGGCAGTTCTGGAAAATCCAGCTTCTGCTGTGGCTGAGAACGTTAGGTAGGTCGTCAGGAAGGTACAGTAGCTTTTGTACTTGGATAGCGACACGACCTTTAAACCTAGGAGACTTCTGATCAGAGGAATGCTTCATATTGGAACTTGTGAAGCCGGTTGATCAGAGTCAGAGGGAAAGCACAGATCCTCTGACCATTGTATCTTCTGATTCTGAACTCAGAGGGAAGAACATGGCCTTCAGAGTTTCTTGCTTCTGGACTTCAGAGTTTCCACTATTCAGCTTCTGGATCTTCAGAGTCTTCTACACCATCAGAACATCTGAACCTTCAGTGTTTCTTGGTTATCAGAACTTCTGGATCTTCAGAGCTTCTAGCGACTGAGTCCACATCAGAGTTTGTATAACTTCAGAACTTCTGAAGCTTTTCCACTGTTCATACTGAACATGGTGAATGCGAAAGCGTTGCTTGGGTCACTCTTTATACATAGTGCTTCTGATTTGTGTGAGATTGAGTTGAGGTCAGAGCCTGTAAATAGCACACTCAGAAAAACACGTTAGAGTACCACAATTGTTCATATCAAAAGGTTAACTTGTAATCATCAAAATATAGAGTTGTACTACTAGATCAAAACTTGATCTTACAATCTCCCCCTTTTTGATGATGACAAAACTAAGATTTTTGATGAACAATTCTTAAACATTAAACTGAATTCACTCAGAGTTTAGAGATATAGAATAATACTTATCCTGATGTGAATAGTTTATCTTGCTCATTCTGAATTCAAGTCACTGCTTGATTCTGAGCTTAGCTCCCCCTGAATCTAATACTTGATGAAAACGTTAGTAAAGTCTAGATTCTGAGCTAAATAATATAAGAGTTCAGAGTGAAAAACTTATGACATAGATGAAAATCGAGTAATCAGAGCGCATAAGTAATCAGAGTCATGGACAAGGTATCAGAGTCAACTTATAATCACTTCAGAAGAAGTGAAATGTATTCCTTGTATTTGCCCAGTGACACATCTATGGTCATGAAGGTGGAACTCTTAAAATCTCCAAAAGAAAAATAAATCACACTAACACATCTTACACATCAAAAACTGGGTGTACTCCCCCTTTTTGTCATAAGCAAAAAGCTTGGGGTGTGAAAAACTTAGCTTGAAGTACAAGGTACTCCCCCTTGGAGAAGGTCTAAGTTTAAAGAAAGTGAAAACGATGCAAGAATCAGAGTTAGGCGAAATAAAGAGAAGAGTTAATGCAAGAGAAGAACGTTTACCACCGGTCAAGGAAGTAAAGAGAAGGGTCAGTTACCAAGAACTTAACCTCGAGAAACCGTAGGAGCATTAACTTTCAGAGAGAAAGTGAAGCCTATATAAAGCGTTGGAGAGAAAGGTAAGCTTCACACCTCGAACAATTTTCAGAAAAAAAAATGGCATCATACAGCGTAGCACTAGAAGAGCTGAGGAAGAAGGCCTTTGAAGAGGACTTGTTCCTTAACATCAGGCATCCAGAGGGTACAACGACCATCTCGGAGCTAACACGGACACTGCTGGAAGAGGACCTGCGTCCAGAGTTGGAGAGAGACCTGAAGGAATTTCTTGCCTTCGTGGAGGAGGTGCAAGAACTCAGCCGGCTTGAACTCAAGCTGCTGGAAGAAAAAGAAATCTTGGAAGAGAAGCTCAGGACTTCAGAAGAGATTCTGGAGAGGGATGAGCTAAAGGTCAGACTCAGCAACATCCAACATGTACTGGAGCGTCTGGAGAAGGATAGGTCAGAGCAGCGCCAGGAGTGCAGAAGAATGAGGAGGAATCCTCCATTCTAGACTTAGGGAAAGAATGTATGATGTAAACATAAGGTTATTATGAATAAAAAGAGTTTTGCAAACATATGTGACACAATTATATATAGATATGCAGAGATTCACAAACGAATAAAGTAGCATAAATAAGTAAAAAAGAAACAGAGTTTAACAAAAAAATTAACGAAAAAGAAAGAAAAAAGAAGAGATCCTAAGATTAAGGTTTGTCAGATCGTCGCAGAAGTTCCATCATCATGTGCTTCATCTCAATCAGCATGGATTCATGAATGTCAAGACGTTGTTCCATGATGTCGAGTCTGGATGAGCTTGGCTGAGTTGAACTGGAAGGAACATTCTGAGCAGCTTGAGGATCTGGAATGGAAGCAGAAGCAGCAGGAGTAAACACAACTGGTGCAAGTGCTTGGCATCTAAGAGCTTCAGCCTCAGCTTGAAGTCGCTCTGCCTCAAGTCTGGCTTGTTCAGCTTGAGCTGCTGCTTGACGTGCAGCTTCTTCTGCTTGAGCCTTCTTTCTCTTGGCTTCTTCAATAGCTTCAAGAAGCTTATTTCTCTGTTCTTGTTCATGAAGAGCCACCTTTCGAGCAAACCTTTGCTTGGCAGCCTCAATGCTCTGACTTCCCTCTGCATGCAGGAGCTGCATCATAATTGGAACTTGAGCCACTAGCCAAGTGCCCATATTGTTCCACTCATCAGCCACATGTTCAGCATTCTCACTGAGGTCAGTCTGACCGTGCACATTGCGGAGCCTCAAAGAGGCTTCATGATAGAAAATATTGATGCACTCAGAGAGAGATGTGGGTCGAAGGTGAGTATAAGGAATTATGGAGAGGTTGGGTTCAGGAGAGGCTGGGAGATTGCTGCTATGGGCTTCAGAGACACCTTGTGGAGAACCAATGTTAATCAGTTGAGCATTGGGTTCAAAGGTTCCAAGGTGAGGATTTGAAGTTTCAACCAGAGGATGGGGTGATCTAACCGAGGATTGGTTAGACACTGAATGTTCGGGTTCAGGTTCTGGTTGAATAGGCTCTTGTTGGTCAGGGGCAGGGTGAGCTTGTTGAGCCAAAGGGTCTTCCTCTTGTAAAGGATTGGCCAAGATAGGTTCATCTGGGTCAACTAGACGGTCAGGTCTAGGGCCAGGATATCTCCTAGGGCTTGGACATGTAAGGTAATAGTCCTCTAAGGTAGACACCTTTTCTTTTCTAACCTCCATGAATTTTCTAATAGATTCAGAGTTATTGGAGGGAGAAGAATCAGCAACATTGGTTGGGAAGGATACAGGTGTAAAGGCTGTTGAAGAGTCTGTATCCGTGGTTCTGGCAGCAGGACGTGCTGATGCTCTGGGAACAGAGTGATCAGACGTTCTGGGTTGTGGTTCTGTTTGGTTGGGCTCTGGTTGTTCATGGATGATGGGTTCAGAAGATAATGGGTCGTACGAAATGGTAAGGAGAGAGGTTGGATCTTCTGACCTAGAGGTTTGGTTCTGAAGCAAATTCCAGAGAGGTGCTTCAGTAGGAGAAGGTTGAAAGAAGGAAGATCTTGGGGAATGTGGTGGAGAGGTGGTTTGTGCGGCTGGTTGGGATTCAGGAATAGGAGTGAGGGGATTTGAGGAGTGTTGGAGCAAGGTAGAAATAGGGAGTGCATCAAATAAATTCAAATCATCATCAGAAGCAAGTGCAGGCTTACTTGAATGTGCTGATGATCGAGTCACTCTGACAGGAGGTTCAGTCCTTCTGACCACCTCAGCAGCTGGTTCCACCCGAGTAGGCTTCACCACGATTCTGACTTTCTTCTTCTTCTTCTTGGGAGGACCATCTTCATGATCACTATCATCACCATCATCAGGCTTTCTCTTCTTCTTTGAGGCCAGAGGGACATCAGATTCCTCAGAAGATTCGTCCAGAACCATCTTCCTCTGAGCTTTCCTCTTGGGAGGAGAAGGAAACTCTGGAGTTGGTGGTAGTCTGCTGACGAAATCATCAAGGTCAATTTCGAAACCTTGAGCCCTGAGGTCTTCAACATAGCATCTGATGGCGTCAGGATTGTCCGCCTGTGTCCACAGAGGGTAGTCATTCAGAGGCATCCTTCTTCCTCTGATCTCAGAAGATGTGTCTTCATGAGCAGGAGCAATCTTCTTCTGGACCAAACCCATCTTCTTCAGGGAGTTTGCAGTGAAGACATCACTGACAATTGTGCTCAGATCCTCTACACATCCAGCATTGATCAAATCTTGCACCAAGTTGCTTTCAATGAGAAAGTCTGAGAGCAGCCTCCCAAAAGGGATATATTTGATTGCAGACTTGATGGAGGCGGTGGTGCGAGACTTCCGGATGCATTCCTTCAAGTAGGAGAACAGGAAGTAGGGAAGGCAGATCTTCTTCTGATCTTGGATGAAGAACAACATCACCTTCTGGTTGAAGTTGATGTAGTCTGGAGAACTGCCCTTCGGTCTCTGGTTTATGCAGTGAAGCAGGATCTTGTGCCAGATTCTGAGTTTGGGGTGAAGGTCCATCACCTTGTAACTCGTCTTGCCCGGTTTGTAAGTGGTGTACAGGGCCTGGTTGATTGTGTCCTTGGTGCTAGGTTTCAGCTTCGATTCCGTGAGTTGGAAACGAAACCCATAAGCAGTGTTTGCACCCAGTAAGTGCACGAATGACTTCTCAGTGATGATGATCTTTCTTCCAAGAATATGAGAGACCACCTGAGTATCATCGCAGTCGGCGTGCTTCCAAAATTCCTTTACCAGTTTCTCATACACCGGTCCTCGAAGTCTGTTGAAGTAATTTCCCCAACCTTGAGCTTGGACTTCAGGACGAAGATCATACCCATTTGTAGCCAGATTGTCGAGGTTGAATCTCCATTCTGCCAGGACTTGGAGTTCCTCAGGAGCAAATACGCAGTGAACGGCACAGCCCCGTTCTGCAATTGGAACACTCTGTTCTTGAGCTTGACCTTGATCTTGTGTCGGATTCTCAGGGCCCCTTTGACCCGTTGCCAAACCAACTACCATGTGAGGGAACTGAGGTGCATCTGCAGTAGATCTTCTGGTTTGTCTCACCATTTTGAAGCGGTTGAAGGTTTGAGGTAGAAGATGAAGTTTGAAAGATGAAGAGAGATCGAGAGAGAAATCGAGAAGAGCGGTTTTGAAAAACAGAGAGAGAGAGAGTAAAAACCGGAAGTGAAAGAGAACGTGTGTGTATAGTGGGTTTTATCAAATAACCGTTGTTGATTCAAAAAAAAACTTTAAGATCAACGGTTGAAAATTAAAGATAGATAGTAACAGTAAAATACACAATCACACACAGGAGAGAAGCACATCTACACGCAATCATAACAGACTGTCACACGGGCACAAGGAACTATGCATCAGAAATACTGACACACGTGTTGTTGTCTCAGCTTCAGAGTCAGTACCAGTGGGTACACACACTCTGATTGAGTTACCTTCTGGACTAGACATCTTCTGATCAAGAAGTATCATAGTCAGAGGTTCTGATCCATCTTCACTCTGGACAAAAGTCCATGTTTAGATTTTTCAGAATAAAATTAAATCTATCCTCTGCTAAGGGCTTTGTAAAGATATCTGCCCATTGATGGTCAGTATCAACAAACTTCAGAAGAAGTACGCCCTTCTGTACATAATCTCTAATAAAGTGATACTTTACCTCAATGTGCTTTGCCCTTGAATGCAAGATAGGATTCTTACTCAATGAGATTGCAGCAGTGTTATCACAATAGATTGGGATATTGCTCTCAAGGATCTGATAATCCTCCAGCTGATGTTTCATTCAGAGCATCTGAGTGCTGCATATTGCTGCTGAGATATATTCTGCTTCTGCAGTTGATAGTGCAATGGTTGATTGCCTCTTGCTTGCCCATGAGACTAGATTGCTTCCCAGAAATTGACAATTTCCAGAAGTACTTTTTCTCTCTGTTCTATCTCCAGCATAATCAGCATCACAATAACCTGAAAGCTTATACTCTGATGTTTTCTTATACATCAAGCCAAGGTTAGTGGTGCCTTTCAGATACCTTAGGATCCTCTTAACAGCAGTTAAGTGGGTTTCCCTTGGATCTGATTGGAAACGAGCACATAAGTGAACACTAAATAATATGTCTGGCCTTGATGCAGTTAAGTATAGAAGTGAACCTATCATGCCACGATAGAGCTTCTGACATACTTTCCCACTTTTATCTTCTTTCTCCAGAATGCATGTAGGATGCATTGGAGTCTTGGCCACTGTAGATTCCAGCATATTGAACTTCTTCAGAAGTTCTTTAGTGTACTTGCTCTGATGGATATATGTTCCTTCTGGTGTTTGATCAACTTGTATTCCCAGAAAGTACTTTAATTCTCCCATCATACTCATCTCAAATTCAGCCTGCATCATCTCAGAAAATTCTTTGCATAGAGATTGATTAGCAGAACCAAATATAATATCATCAACATAAATTTGCACAATTAAGATATCATCTTTATAAGTCTTGCAAAAAAGAGTTGTATCTACTTTACCCCTTACAAACTCATTCTCCAGAAGGAATGAGCTAAGTCTCTCATACCATGCTCTGGGAGCTTGCTTCAAACCGTAGAGTGATTTCTTCAATTTGAACACATGGTCTGGTTTCTTCTCATCTTCAAAACCTGGGGGTTGATGAACATAGACTTCCTCTGAGATATAACCATTTAGGAAGACACTCTTTACGTCCATCTGATGTAGAACTATGTTGTGATTTACTGAGAAAGAGATCAACAGTCTGATTGCCTCCAGTCTTGCTACTGGAGCAAATGTTTCAGTGTAGTCTATTCCTTCCTGCTGGCTGTAGCCTTGAGCAACTAGCCTTGCCTTGTTTCTGACTACATCTCCTTTCTCATTCAGCTTGTTTCTGAATACCCACTTCGTTCCAATAACATGGACATTCTCAGGCTTCTTCACTAAGCTCCAAACATCGTTCTTGGAAAATTGATTCAGTTCTTCTTCCATGGCCAGAATCCAATCCTTGTCCTGAAGAGCTTCATCTATGGACTTGGGTTCAATTAAGGACACCAATCCTTTCAGACTGAGCAAGGTCTCTTCAGAGGGTCTGAAGGCAGATCTGGTTCTGACTGGTTCGTCTTTGTTGCCCAGAATCAATTCCTTAGGGTGAGCTGCAGTGATTCTGCTCTTCTTCAGAGTTTGTGAGTTAGAGGGACCAGCTTCTTCCTCTGGTTCATCTTCCTCTGGCTCATCTTCCTCTGGAGCTTTGCCTTTGTCAGAAACATTAATGCTTAAATCTGCAAACTTTTCAACTAGCTTTGACTGGTCAGAGTCAAGCTTATCATCAAATCTAACATGAATAGATTCTTCAATAGTCTTAGCATCAGTATTATAAAATCTAAAACCTTTTGATCTCTCAGAGTAACCGAGTAAAAGACACTTAGAAGACTTAGCATCAAATTTATGCAATCTATCCTTAGTATTGAGAACATAACAAACACAGCCAAAAGGATGAAAGTAAGAAATGTTGGGTTTTATGTTCTTCCACAATTCATAAGGAGTCTTATTCAGAATTGGTCTCACAGAGATTCTGTTCTGAATGTAACATGCTGTATTTACTGCCTCTGCCCAAAAGTGCTTAGCCATGCCAGTTTCTTGGAGCATGGTTCTAGCCATCTCCTGAAGAGTTCTGTTCTTCCTCTCAACAACACCATTTTGTTGAGGAGTTCTGGGACAAGAGAAATCATGTGCAATTCCATAGGAATCAAACAGACTCTCAAACTTGTCATTCTCAAACTCTCCACCATGGTCACTTCTGACACGCACAATCCTACAAGCCTTCTCGTTTTGCACTTGAGCAATGAAGGTAGAGAACACAGCATGAGACTCATCCTTGCGGGTTAGAAACTTTACCCATGTTCAGCGGCTATAGTCATCAACGATAACCATCCCATATCTCTTGCCACCTATAGACTCAGTTTTCACTGGTCCAAAAAGGTCGATATGCAGAAGTTCCAACGGCCTTGAGGTTGAGACAAAATTCTTTGCCTTGAAAGGGACTTTTGTGAATTTGCCTTTCTGACATGCTTCACAAAGAGCGTCTGAAGCGAACTTCAGATTGGGTAAGCCCCTGACAAGGTTTAGCTTGCTCAGCTGAGAAATCTTTCTCATACTGGCATGCCCTAACCGTCTATGCCATACCCACTGCTCTTCATTAACAGACAGAAGGCACTTCACATTCTGAGCCTCCAACTCAGATAATCTGATCTTATAGATGTTGTTCTTCCTCTTGCTGTTAAACAGAACAGAGCCATCGATCTGACTTACAGCCCGGCAGGACTTTTGATTGAATATAACATCATAACCCTTGTCAGCTAATTGACTTATAGACAATAAGTTATGTGTTAAGCCGTCTACCAATAACACATTATCAATGCATGGACTACTATCTACACAAATAGTACCAGTACCAACAATTTTACCCTTTTCATTTCCTCCAAAGCCAACTTCGCCTCCAGGCTTAAGTTTCAGCTCTCGGAACATACGCCTTTCTCCCGTCATGTGACGCGAGCATCCACTGTCCAGATACCATGATTGGTGTTTCAGTGGAGCTATCAAGGATATCTGCAACATAGATAATCTTGTCCTTAGGTACCCACTTTCTGGGTCCTCTCTTGTTAGTTACCCCAGAGGTTCTGATCACCTTGGGTGTCTCAACATGATATTTTAAAGGAATATTTGCATGATATTTAGTCATAGAGAAAGATCCCTTTTTAAGAGGATGTTTAGCAACTTTAGCAGGTACAGGATCAGACAATATGGTACCAGAGGGAACAAAGCATTCATACAAGGATTTAGCTTTAGACACAGAGGGCTCATTTCTAATTGGTTTAGAATAGCCAATGCCATGCATTCCATTTCTGCTTACGCCATAGATCATTGAAGCCATTAAGCTTCTATCCACGCTTTTAGCTAGGAATCTTTGAAAAGACTTTTCATACTTAGATTCATTTCTACAATCAGAGGCATCACATGCAACAATTTCTTCTAACTTACCAATTTGGTTCTTAAGCACAGAGTTAGAATTGATCAAGGCATGATTATCATTTTTCAAATCAGAAATAATTTTCTCATGTTCAGAAGGAGTCTTGGAAACAGCAGATAAGTTCTTTTTAAGCTTCTTATGCTTAGACAATAAGGAGTTATACTTATCCATAATATCAGACAATGCATGTTTCAGTTCAGAGGTAGAGAAAGAAGCGAATACCTCATTTTCATCGTCTGAGTTAGGATCTCCTTCTGATTCTGAGTCAGAGTCAACAG